>NC_050185.1:15232500-15532500 GCF_008315115.2 Sander lucioperca | reverse complement strand
GCAGCTTAAATCAGTTTTAAGTTTTGTTCTCAACTGTAACGAGAAAAAGTTTTTTATTTCGCCACTACTCTGACTGGCCTCTTCTGACCGAGGCTCATGGGTATCGTAGTAGGCCTATTTAGACCTGTCTGAAGAAACAAAGTTGAAATAATTAAACCTTGTGACCATAACATAAATCTATCGGATTGTTACATTATCCAGGAGAGTCTCAATTTTCTAAAATTGAGGAAATTGTTTAAAAGAAAAAATGCCACTTCGCATTGGTTATGAATTAAATGAAGAGATTATAATAGCTGTTTGAAATTAATGATACAGGACGGTTTAACTAAAAGTTTCTTTTTTTCAAAGTGTCAAAGTTCACATGAAATTTGAGTGTGAGTAATTATTGTTGAGTAATTGTGTGAGTAATTATCGTTCCTCATGGGTATCGTTATGTCCCATCTGTTTTAATTTACCTCTGTTGGTTGAAGTGAATACAAAAAAACATGTTTTTTTTCCAACTGTACAACATACTGTACATTCACCATTTCAATTCATGTGCAGTGGTTTAGATAAAATGATTAGATAAATGATGAATGAGAGCAGAATGCTGAATTTATCTCCTAAAAACCTCCACTTGAAAACACTGAAGCACAACTGAACTGAAATTGAATCCAATCTATTTTTCTCTTTTTAAGGAAGGTACAAATGAGACAAAATATTTAGGTAGTGGAGGCTTCCTCTTGAGGAGGTTAGGATTGGGAGACAAAAGGGATGAAACATGATGCCTTTATGTGCAGGCAATTTTCTGGTATAACCTAAATTGTTCAGTTCTTCATAGTTGCACAGCGGTTTTGTATGTCTGTATCGGTGGATGGAGGAATTTTAGCTCTTTTTTTTGAGGAAAAAGATGGTTGTTTTTTATTTTGATTATGAGTGACAGTGTGGTGGCTTAGTGCAATATTATAAGGCACTGACAGCTTGATATCAATGATACATGAGAGGGCAACATTTGCTACTATTATAGGTATGGTGGCAGTAAAAAAAACATCTTTTAAAGAGTTGCTGATCATTATATCCTTCGACAAGTGCTCATACTTTAAGCATTGTATTTGAGCTGGGTTTCTCCTCAGCTGAAGTATAAACTGCCACACAAAAATGACGTGGCTATGAGACAGGAGTCAATTTTACAAATAGGTAGGGCTGGGTATTGTTCAAAAATATTCAGTACCGGTACCAATACCAATTCCAATACTGTGTCTTCGATACCGGTTTCTAAACAATACTTTTTTCGATACCATTTTTATAGATCAAAAAGAAATTACAACATTACACATTAAGTCACTTTTTATTTTTCATCTCCTACTACATGAGCCTCGTCTTTGTGCGTAACGTAGAGTTTTTCCTGCATGCCTCTAAGACTTAGACAGCCAATCACCAGCATTAATAGATCTTGGTAGAAGCATGCTGCATGCTTATTGGCTCACTGATGCGGATAAAATGTACTCCTTAGCTATTGAAATTGGGTTTTGAATGACGAGGCATTTTTCGATACTCAATACTTTAGAGGCAATTCGGTCAGAGCCTAAAAAGTATTGAACTCGGTACCCAGCCCTAAAAATATGTACCACCTTTTAAATAAACTGTGTGAAATTGCTCACAAATTGTTAGATGGTGTGACCAGGCCTATAGGGACATCTTTCAGAGATTGAACCGCTGCTCCTTTTTCACACTCCACCTGTCAACTGCGTCTTTAAAGTTTTTTTAAAATCCCTCTTTTTTGTGTCTCTTTATATGCAGCTCCTCCTCAGTGAGTCGTATTGATTTAAGAAAGGAATCATTAAGGTGTGATGCCTTTTGCCTGATTCAGCTCAAACATTTTCAGCAAGAGTTTAAAAGGTAAAAATTACGTTTTTCACCAATCATTTTGCTTAACTGGATGTACTTCTTGTACAATGCCTAATCCATAATCATCATAATCCTGCGATGTGGAGTGATTTTTTTACTCTGAAAAGTTTTCATCAGCACTTTTTAAGTAGATGAGACAGAAAGAGTGACAATGCCAGAAAGCTGATTTAACTACTGTAGCTTTGTCTGAGATTAGCAAAATGTTCTTAAGGGCAAACGTCTCTCAAAGGTCGATACAGCAGCACGTACAGCTCAATATTTAACCTGCTATATTAGAAGGATTACAGTGATCAGTTATTTTCAACTTCGCTCAGAATTGGAGGAAGACTTGGCTTGAGGAAGTGACAGAAGGATGTTAAGAGGTACAGGCTGTTATGGAAGAATGCCACTGCCTACCAGGAGCTGCACACAATACGGTAATCAGTGTAAAATAATAAGCTTTAAATCCTCACCAATTCATAAAAGGTCTTTAACTTCAGGCGGTACAAGATGTGCTCGTTTTGCTTTTCCTTTAACTTGCAGATATTAAAAGCCTGCTGTTTCTAGAACCCATCACCAAAAAATTAAAATGGGAAACTACTGCAGTGGAATAAAGAGTTCTGCATTTTACTTATAAACGGATGTATTAAAAGCAGCACAAGTTCTCCAATTGACAAAGTACATGAGTACATTTGCAGACCGCCTCTGAGGAGAATAAGGAGATATACATTTCCTTTCCTTTGTTTTCATGTCCCTACCTGTCAAACGTGATATGCATTATACAAAAAACTACTGGAAGCATTTAATGGTATCACTTGAGAAATGTGCAGTCCTCCTATGAACCTCTTGTTCTTACTTCAGTAATAGCTGCAGAGGGCAAACCTTTTATTCATGCACCAAAACATTGAATTAGCTGTTCTCGGTAAGATTCTCTGAAAGAACATTTTCATGCCTTACATCTCCACATAACATCCCCTTTATTGATTTAAAACCATAACAGACTTCTGTTCGTTGCATATTCTCAAGTTACACCACTTTCTTTTCCTACTTTTTTATTAAAGGACAATTCCGGCGCAAAATGAACCTAGGGGTTAATAACAGATATGTACCCACTCGATCGTTCTCTGGGACATGTTTACATGCGGCCGCCGTCTTGAAAACCAGTCATGACTTACAGCTGGTGATGCAAACTAAAATCAAAAGCAATTTGCTCAATATATTTGAAATAATCGCACTCTGCATAACTTGTCTAGTGTACTTACTCAGTGGATAACTGTCCATCTGGTCCCTCCGGTCTGGGTCGGCATCTCCAATTTATTTTCGGGGCATGGAAAAAAGTTTCAAGTACAGCCCTGTTTATCAGAGCGGGGAAATCTTCAGACTGTACAAAACACTGTGTCTCTTGGGTGTTGCAACGCAACAGGTCCCACTCCGTGCAACACAGACACTCCTGTTCAGTGGCCATAGCTTCACAATATCCGCAGGTACACCACCAGTTTCCCAAAGTACGAGGCTGTGTTGCGGCATTGACTACCGGTAGCTCTCTCTCTCTCGTAGCCCTTTCACGGAGCTCCCGCAGCTCTTCATTCAATAAACTGTCTGTACACTTACAAAGTTCTCAATGCTTCGGTTAACATTTAGGGACCCTCATTATGCTACCGTTGAAGTTTGGTGATATTTTGAGCCTTTTTAGTGGTATAAATAGCGTTTTGTTTTTACTTTCCCTGTGCCCGAATACTAGCATTGTAAGCTAATCAGCGGTCCGTGCTAGCTTCTTTCAAGCTACAAACTCATTCGATTAGCATGAAAACATGTCCCAGAGAGCGATCGAGTGGGTACACATCTGTTAATAACCCCTAGGTTCGTTTTGCGCCGGAATTGTCCTTTAACTTATTCTTTTTAAGCACAATATTTGAAAACAACAGGACAGTTAGTAAGCAGAACGTCTAATGCAGTGGTTCACAACCTGGGAGTTCGCAACCCAAAGGGGGCCGCAAGATCATTTCTGGGGGTCACCAGATGGTTGGGGAGAAAAAAATGTACATAACATATTCTAGACATTTTACATTACTGTGTGAGTTTGGTACATTTCACATCTTATATTCAGAGCTCCGTTTGTAAATCAGGAGGTTCTGGAACACAGAAAGGAGTCAAAGGCAGGTCAGGGGGAGAGAAAAAGTCACAAATGCATCAAAAATCCACAGAGCCTGAAGCACATTGGACAAGGCTAGGAGCTAGCTGCTGAAACTAAATCATCATCAGTCATTAAAACAAATCATTATTTGTTTACATGTATTAATCAGAGCATTTACAAAGTACTCAAAATCAGCACAGGAGGCATGGGGAAACAGCTTTTTACACCAGTTTGCAACTCTCTTTCTCGTTGTCGAGGGGGGGTGGGGGCATTGGGAACACCAAACTCATTATTCTGGGGGGTCGCGACTCGAAAAGGTTGAGAACCACTGGTCTAATGAATAGAGGGTCCGTGATGATGAGCACTAGCCCTGCTGAAGTACCCCTAAGTAAGGCGCTGGGCCCCTGGCAGCTGCGAGGTGGCATTCGTGCACTCTGCCCTCCGTGGAGAAGATTAAAGCCCAGAGAATTTTGCCTCCAGAGGCCGACAACACGAAAAACAGAGCTAAGGTTCTTCCATGTTAGAGGCCTCTGTGCCACACAACCAAAACAATTTCATCTGTCTCCTTTTATTAGCTCCAGCCTTGACAAGTGTACAATATGCACAGGGGGGGTCTGCCGAATGGCCAAGATCATGTCCAAGAAACTGCATTTATATTTACTCTGTCAGACGATTTCTCTAGCATGAAACAGTGTTTTGCTCAACGTTGTCAGTGCTGTGTCCAAATCACTGAGGGCCAGATGTACGTACATTTGCGAATGTAGCGTTATCAGCGCCATGGCCAACCCGCAGAAAGCGCACGCTGTGATACTTAAGCATACGTCGTATTTACCAAACCTCCAGTTCATCGGGTAATCAGCGCCTTTCTCCGCCCACTATACCGTAAATTGTGCTGTAGCAAAGCGTTAAGTACTGGTGCTATGATACGGCTGAGTGCAGACTGCGATATTCCCACTGCTGATGCTATGACTGTTTGAAATGACCCTGATGCCAATATTTGTAATGTAACGAGGAGTTTAACAACTGCTGGAATGGAATGTGAACGCTGAGTCGGAGATTCAATGTCATCTTTGATTTCTTCCAGTAACGGTAATATTGCATGGCTGCTTAATCTGTAATGCTTAATGATTTAGTGTTCACTCAACTGAAAAAGTGTGATCCTTGTGGCAAAAATCTTTTCAGCTCGTCTCCTTCACCTACATCTTCGTCTTGCTTGGATTACTGCTGCCATTTCACCAGGAGGCATATGCGAGGAAACCCGCTTCCAGGTTTACACCTGCTTTTAAGAGGCGGAGAATTTTCACCGCAAAATAGAGGCGCACTTTCATGGGCGTTTTTTGTACCGCGGAATACATAATTAGGCACACTTTACGCTTCCCCTCCCATCTCTTTATGGGAAACTCCCACTTTCCCCTTGACCCTCCCGTGAATGCATATGCATGACACGGAAAAGCGCAATTTGCCATTTTCAGTTTCCGCGACAGGCAGTCCGCGCTTTTACCTCAGTGCAGCCTGTTTGTACATACCTCGCCATGCTTTTACGGGCACGTTGTGAAACAAATACGCCTGAAGTGGGCGCAAAAGCGTTAGTACATCTGGCCCTGACAGTTTACCAGGTTGCATTTATGAGCCATGGACAAATTGCTGCTTTGTTTTATGAGAAAAATGTCAATTACAACAACTAAGTTGTATGTATTGCTTTAAAATTAAAGTGATCATTTGGAGTAGGAGGTGCTACAGCTGAGGTTTTGTTGGTCAAAAAACAGTGTGTCAGTGTTGACAGAAAACATTTTGCAAATGACCTGAGGATGCTGGTGTTACAGTGTTTTTAGATTTATCTGACATTTTGTGAATGCAGTTACACAGTCCTGGCTGAGGAGAGACCGCATACTGTTGCTCCTTGCTGAACCATAACAAGCTTGGAGGCTATACCCCTGTGGCTCTGTGACTTATGTCAGGTGGATCTTCTGTATGTTGACACACCTGGCAAAGTAAGTCCATCTTACAGCAGAGTATAGTTCCAGGAAGAATAAGGTGGTTGAACAAGACAGGCCATGGTCCAGGCATCGTTTTAAACCACTCATCCCTGTGAATAGTGCTGGTAGCCTCAGGTTGAGGAGCTGACTGGGGTTAATAAACCAGCAGGGATTGACTTACCTCCATCTTTACCAGATCCCATTGCTGCACTTCTTCCTCAGTAGTGTCTGGGTTTGCAGAGCACAAATTTTTCAATATCAGGAAATTTATTTGTTGGTAACTCTTTCACATAGTGATTTGGCGACACCTGTGGTAACTGGTATTAATGCTGAGAACTTCCTCATAATACTATGGGCCCTATCTTGCACACGGTGCAGCGCAGCACAAAGCACGACGCAAGTGTCTTTGCTAGTTTAAGACCGACGCAGTTGTCAATTTCCCATCCAGCGCCCATGTGGTTTAAATAGCGAAGGCACCTGCGCTCATCTGTGCACCCATGGGCGTGCTGGTCTTACAGGGAGGTGTGTTCAAGTGCATTCTTGGGGTATTGCTATCTTGAGGCAGCGGAAAGTGATCGCGTCATTGACCAACAAAAACCTGGTCTAAAGTCAATATCGCAGCATTTCATTGTTATTTTAACAGCGCATTAGTAAAATACACACACACACAGGAATGCGCAGCAGCATACAAACATGCAAAAGATTAAAAATAAAAATATTACAATGGGAAATAGTATTATTGTGTATATCTATATATACATGGAATACCTCTTGGGACAGAGGATTGAGAGACGACGGAAAATCTCTCCTTTCTGCTTAGCAAATCCGCCATCATAATAGCAATGTGCCAAGGTACAAACGTGCCTGGCTTTTAAAGGGAATGGGAGATGACACTGATTGGTTTATTGCATGTTACGCCCAAAACACACCTATGGTTAATGAAGACACTAAGTACAACCCTTTTGAACCATGCGCCTGGCGGGTGGACCCTTTTTTCCGGCGTTAAACTAGCAAAAGTGGATTCGTACACGCCCTAGATGCACCTGCACCAGGCACTTCACGCCGTGCACTTAGATCATTGAAATAAGGCCCTATAAGTCCCAGAGTTCCATTTGAAATGACATGTTTATCGATCATTTGGAGCAGGAAACACGCCTCGAGCAGCTACTCTATCAGAAATACAACAGAAAGGGGTGAGCAACTCATGCAACCTGTGTTATTTATACTTTAAATCACTGTAGCTATTTCTTGGACTTAAATATGCTTCTTCAAAATGACTGGATGTTCTATTCTCTGGATTACTGAAATGGACTCCTTCAGGGATAATGCTAACTACTGCAAAGAGAGGTAACTAATGAGTGGAAATACATTTACAGTTTTTTTCAAATCCTTAAACACAATCTTTTCATGTCACACGATTTTTGAAACCTCTCACTCAAAGTGCAAAATTACACAGCAAATCTCCAAAACCATAAGCTATTTCTCAGCCTTTCACTCAGTTTTCAATTGCATAAAACACTTTTTTCAAAACACTATACACAATTCTCTACCTAAGACACAAAAATCTAACAGGAAGTGACTTGCTTTCCTTTTCTAAACACAACCAATCAAAATGCTACACTTATTTACCAGGGCACACACACTCTCCTCACATATGCAAACACATTATGTCATTACTGAACACTAACCAATCACTGCTTTAGTATAGGCCTATGCAGAGGTCAAAGGTCAGATTACCTGTTTTGAACAATGGATGCCAACAATAGACAGAGAGCAAGGGGAGGAGGAGGGACAGACAGGGGACGACAACGAGGAGGAGAAAGAGGGAAGAAGAGGAAGGAGAGCCATCTCTGATGAGATCAGGGCCACACTTATTCATCATGTGATCAACCACGGATTGACCATGAGAAAAGCCCATCTTGAGTAGTAGTAAAAGTGTTTGCCATTTATTTTATTTATTTAGAGAAACAGGGACAGCGTACAATAAACATTAACCTCAAGAGGAGAGATGCATAGTACCAGGATTTAGCTCAAGAGCTAATTTTCACCCATAGTCCCTGGGCACTATTTGATGCAAATGCTTCATTTTGAGATGTGTTTATGGTATTTTTAATGCAGTATTTCATTTTGAAGGAGATGTGAGGCATTTTGCATTTTGTGTGTGCAGTTTTAGAAATTGTGGAATAGAGTTTTGAAAAAAGGAGACAGTTTTGAAAATGTGTGTAAGCAGTTGGAAAAAACTGTAATGGCTATAGTGGAACAAATACCATTCTTAAGTATCTAAAATTGTGTTTGACGTCATGAAAATTGGAAGGATTATTATAACTTTAAGGACATTGCTACCTACCTGACGTGATCCTGGATATCTTAGATCTTGCAGTCATGCATTTGGTCCATTAAAATTGAAACATGTATTTTCACCTGCATAAGAAAATAGCACTTGAGCTACGGATAAGACCAACTGTTACACCGTCTGCATGCAGTTTGCATTCATCAGTCCATTTCATATTTACATAATAATTTGAAAATGTGGTAGTCCTGCCTCTGTGCAACATTTCAATACAAATGGCTTCTACTTAGCTTTTCTGATTTAATCCCTTTTTTCAGCACAGGCATTGGAAGGCTAAAATCATGGGCATGGGTGTGAAATCAATAGTTAGATCAATTTTACAATAAATATATTTCTAACTCCCCTCTGCCTCACCTCTGCAGTATTTTAAATCAGACCAGGTTTGATTAGAGGAGTTATCCGTTCTCAATAAATCTGAGGGGACATTAGCTCTTACATCTTCATTAAATCTAAAATGTAGTCATGCTGCGGTTCAGTGCACTCATATGGTTCCTTTCCTTTCCTGCGCCCAATATGAGCCAGTGTCATGGGTTCTATAGAGAAATCTTTAGTGAGATATCCCATTTCTCATTTAGCACTAAATGACAAACCGATCTCTTGGATCATTTCAATTTAACAGTTGTCTAAGCAACTCTTTGACGTTCAGTCGTTCAAAGGAGCAGCCTTAATGGGAATTCCAGACAACATTACATATTATTCTCCACATTTTTGTTTACGTTTGGTGCAGGATTGGGGACAAAAGTTTGGTCATTTTTTTAAATGTCGATCTGCTTGCAACTGCCTTTTCACATAGCTTGCAGATGTGACAAGTCAAATCTAACAGCTCATCAAAGGAAAAAGGGAGCTAGAGAAAGAGAGAGAGAGTTTCAAACCCTGGCTCCCTTCTCACCTTGAGGTGGTTGGATTATTGAGAATGATGATTAGAATTCCTCAGAAAAATGAAGAAATAATCATTGAAGATAGAATACTTTTAAGTAAACTCATAAGTTTGCTTCAACATTGCTTATTTACACTTTATATGTTGTGGGCACTGAGCAGAGAGAAATGATGAAAGCTCTCTTTAATGGTGGGCGAGTGCTTCTTCCTATCACCCTGTTTGTGATAAGGTGTGTGTAGGAAGAAGCACTCGCCCATCATTTCAAAGACCTTGCATTAAACACTTAAACACCGGCAGTAGTTCTTTTAACTGTGTGAACCACAGTTGGCATGGCTTGTGAGAGAATTGTGTCACAATTATAATGATTGGAATGGGTTCATTGGTTGTCTACACACTCTTCTGTCTATACCCATCCCAGAGAGACTGGGAGTTGACAGCACAACAATCTGGCTCTGTACATATACAGCCTCGGTGGACCCCATTTCCCTACATCTATTGTCACATCTGTACAAATAACTGAATCAACAAGTAAACACTTGCATTTGTAGCAGTTACTAGGTTGAATTAAATTAAATTGAATGAAGACAAAGGCAGAAAGCCATCTTACTCTGGTCTTACTCTAAAGAGAGAAGTTTGGGCCTCATTCACCAAACGTTCTTAAGAACAAATTTGTTCTTAAACCCCACTTACGCAGTTTTCATGAAGATTCTGGCATTCACCAATGTTTTCTTATTTGGGATTTGTTCTTAGCTAAGAACAGAATCTACGCACACTCAAGAGCACTCTTACGCACAATTGAGAGCTGACATGTTTGCGCAAAATAAGTAATTATACCGTTTTCGTCCATTCTAATTTAAAATTTAATATTTCTCTCCTTTATAATTTTGTAACTAATTATTGTCATTATTTAACACATAATTATATGTTTGTTTGTTTTAATAAATACAAACTACACTTACACTTCTGCTCACTTGTAAAGCACTTTGAATTGCCATTGTATATGAATTGTGCTAACCCTATATACTTCATCAGTTCTGCGCCCTTCTCCGGACACAGCGTTCACTGCATGAGTAATTGCATTCCATGCATCGGTTTTATTTGCTGCTTTGTATACACTGCTGACGCTACTAAATATGATGTCTCGTTTTTCGCCAATTTCTTGCAGCAGTACCTCCACTTCAGAATTACTGAAGTTTTTCTTTCTTTTGGAGTCGAGGACTCCACCGTCTGTACCACGTCTTTTCGACATTTCTCTAGTGTGCACGTGGCCCTGCCATCTCATGCCCTTTTATGGGAATTAATGGGGCGTTTACCTATGCTAAATAGGAGCCACAGGCACAAGCTTTACATTTACGAAGACATTGGGATTCATCATTCTAAGAACACACCTGTGAACAATTCTGCTGTTTAAGAACACGTCATGAATCAGACGTAGACTTTTTCTTAGTAACTTTCTTAAAGTGCCCATATTATGAAAAAATCACTTTTTCTGGGATTTGGGGTGTTATGTTGTGTCTCTGGTGCTTCCACACACATACAAACTTTGAAAAAAATCCATCCATGCTGTTTAGAGTGAGATATGGTTTCTGAATGTGTCCTGCCTTCAGTCTCTGGGTGAGCTGTTCAAAATCGGCACGGCTTGTGACGTCACAAGCCGAAACGAGCAGGCTAACAGCAACCATTAGCTCGTAGCGTTAGCGTTAGCATGCTAACGCTAATGCTAACGCTAGCATGCTAACGCTAGCATGCTATCTCGTTCTCAATAGCAAAGCACTGCTACAACACACACAAGTTCACCATAATCTTCAAAAGAACTACTTACATGTGCGCCCTCATTTAGAAGTCTCCCAGCTAATCCTGCCTTGTAACTGACCGAAGTTGTAGAAACAGCCTTTCTTTTACTGTCTATGGAACTAGCTAGCTGACATGATCTACATCTGAGCTACTGGGCATGTGCGAGTGCAATCAAAGATAGTACAGAAGAAGAAGAAGAAGAAAAGAGGTCTCACTCTGTAGCTAAAACAGAGACCAGCTGAAAAGAGGATCTGCAGCAGTGAGAGAGAGCACTGCAGTACAACACAAATATGGTGTTTTTTGAAAATTTAACCATGTAAACCTATTCTGGTACAACCTTAAAATACAATTATGAACCTGAAAATGAGCATAATATGGCTGCTTTAAGAACAAATTTAAGAAAAAACTTAGGAAGATATTGGTGAATGAGGCCCATTGTCTCTCTGCCAAACTTAACTGGTGCTTTCTTAATTCTCGCCTGAACGGCAGCTCAAGAGTATTAGAAAATAAATAATGAGAGATGCTTCTGTAATGCAACGGGTTTTAAATAATATCAGCCCTTTGGGGCGGGGGCAGTCATGTAATGATTGTCCATCAGTCTGTTGGATTTAGATTTTATATTCAAAAAGAAACTAAAGGGAGATAAGGCTCTTGTTGCGATGTACATATAATCGGTGGGTAGTTACAATACCTTGCTTTTCAGCCTTAAATCCACTCTGTCGCAGTCCACTACTCTGGCAGGTCACCTTCTCATTGGGTGTGAATATGTAATACAGCTTTGGCATATGCCATATTAAATGGCTATATGCACAGGCTAATCGAATACCCTCTAAAATTTATACTTCACTCTAATGCAGCAATTTCAGTCAGAGTGGCACTTATCTTAAGGTGTTGGTCTTAGTTCTACTGTAGCTGAAGTATTTGGAGTTAGGACCTTTGGATCTGGTTTTTGTTGTATGGAAAGATGAATATGTGTATACAGTCCAAAAGCTGTTTAGACTGTTTAATCCAGTCCCAACTGTGGCCTTCGGGTCAAGTGTGTGAGTTTTCATTTGTATATATTGTGCACCTGCTTGTTTAAACACTATTGCCGTGTATGTATTTATATGCATTTGCTTTCTTTGTTAGTTGCAATGTTTCTACCTGAGTTGACCTATGGATTCTGAAAGGTTAAACCGGGCATGTTGCAGGTTGGCACCTTAACCCCTAGGCCACAAGGGTGCCTGAACAACTGTTTTCTAACAAACGTGTAATATACAAGAGGTATTCTGGTTCCATAAGTCAAGAATTTATTTTAAATTTTTTGTAAGATTTAATCGCTAACTTCTTCACAACCCATTTTTGCTTGTGCATTACAGCCTGTTTACAGAGCACGGTGAGAATACCAAGCATGATGTGTAGTGTTCCCCTGTTGTAGCCTCATTACACCATCCTAAATTGCACACCTGTCAACAATAGGCCATTGGGCAATGGAGAGAAAGAAACAACAAATATTTTGTTCATTAATTCACTGCAGGCAGGCAGGCAGGCAGGCAGGCAAGCAGCCCCGACGACTGTAATACATATTTGAGAGGACTGCATCATGACAAGGCTCTTATCATTGGAATCACACACTGTGTGACTGAGTGTCCCTCTGAGGTTCCTGAGTGTGGTAGACCTCATAGGGCTGCTGAGCCCAGGCACTGTGTAAATCACAAGGTCTTATAAGCAGTGTGGTGAAGCTTGTATTTCTTTTGACCAGCCACCCCCTTTGGTAGCACTTAATCACGCCGCCTGATAAATTACAAACCCTTAAGACAACACCCTCACATCTGGAGCCATGAGCTCCTAACCCGGAATAACTTAACATGACCACCTGGAACACGGAGACAGAGTGTGTATGTTGAACTGATGCAGCATTAGGATGCAAAGGGTGCAACTGAATATTGTCTTGGCTGGATCTGCCTCACCACAGACAGGGAGGCCAGATGACCTGCAGAGGACTCTTATGCAAAACGAACACGCACCATGTTTTGTCAAAATATAATTAAATGAGAGGGGACTATTAAGAGGGCCCAGATCCTAATGAAATGGCGTGTTTTCTCATGGACATAGGACACTGTTGCAATCAGAAGATGACATCATTCATAGTTTTTGCAATTTCCCAATGAATTGTTATCAGGATTGTAAATGTGCTGAAAATGTAATTTTGTGCCGTATTGCATCTTTAATGGCACTCGCTCATTAACTTTGCTTATGCATTCAGCCAAGTAATTGAATTCCCTTTGGTTGTTAAGTAGTTTCTGTCTGCAACCAGAACTCACTCTCGGTATACTTCTACCTTTGTGTAGCTGTTTTTTGCTTCATAAAATGGTTGAAGAGACAATATTAATATCTGTGGGTGCTTTAATCTGATTCAGTGTGCTCAGGAATTTGTGTTTGTGGTGTGTAGTTTTAATTTTTCCTCTCTCATACTTTCAGACAAGCAAGCTGCATTGCGCAGATCCAAAATATGCCTTTTTTCCTCCAGTATACAACCTTTAATTGTACAGTTGGACTCACTATGGAAGGGGAAATTATATATTCACGTTGTTCCCCTATAGAGGCCTATGGCATTTAATTTCAGATGTCAGCTTCCACAACATGAATCTGCATTCAAAGCATATCAAAGAAACTGTTTGATTTGATATATCCTCAAGGACAATAAGACATTTATTCCAGACCGTCCTCATTCAAAACGACTGTATACAGGTTGATTGTGCAATCAGCTCATATCATTCCATATTTACGTTTGCTGTTAGGCAGCGACCTCTCGTAAATAAACATATGTCGTTTTGGGAGTTATTGGAAACGATCTATTCTGTCGTTTAGGTATGATGATGTGTTGTTAATTATTTTTATATTTGAAGGGGGACAGACAAATAATAGTGACAGGGTTCATTTACTAAAATACCCAAAATGACAGTGTGCTCCAGCCAGATTCACTGTGTCTTTTTGCAATCTGTGACTAAGTCTATATTTATGTATTCATTTTACTGTCACAAGTAAATCATGAACAGGGATGATCTCTGTCGTCCTTAGGTTTGAATTTCTGAACACATTAGCGCGTCACAAATAAAGAGAGAATCAAATGCCACATCCTGTGAGATACTTTGTACACGGTGGAGTGGTTCAGTTCAAAGATGCATTAAAATGCTCATGTTCACTGTCATGCCATCTTTATATGATTACCTGCCTCCCACACAGGAGTTAAGGTACAGTACAAGACATCCACTTGATATCAGGACGCAAGAACAAAGGTATGATAGATCTCCAGGGGGATGGAGAGCAGAGGGTAAAAAAAAAAAGTGGACAGGGGCACATTTCCTGTTTTGTGGAGGCAATTTTGCAACAAAGAAATTAGACGAGCCCTCCTCTTGGTTATGCTGTCATGGCAGAGTGGTGAAACCATCCATTAGTTCTTCATTACCTGTCAGCCAGTTGCCACATGTTGACATGATTTACGCCCCACAAAACATATCTGAGTACAGCTAGCAGCACCGGCATGCATAGTCATTAGGGCTCTCATGTATAGGAGAGATAGTGAACGAATGTCAACACACACACACACACACACACACACTCATTAAAAGTCAGGTAGGAAAACAAAATTCTGTTAACTTTAAATTAACCAGCTTTGCAGTAAATCCAAAGCCTGTCAGTCTGACCTGTAACTTCTGGTTTGCTGAGCTTCTTGTAGGATTTAAATTCATGGACGACTTGAATTTCAGGAAAAATGAGATACTGGTGGGATCACACTCCCATGAGACAGCTTTGCAGAGGGATTGGCGGCCTGTTTTCATCTGCTTTGGATCTCCTGCAACCATTTGAAGGTTTCATGATTAATGGCCTTCCTGTACATCCAGACAGGTTTGCATGTAGAGCACATGCAGCCCTGTCTGCAGGCCTGCACTGACTCCAGCTAGCCTCATTGTTCGCCTGCTTCACTGACTTCCTCTGCTTCTTTAACTTCTCTCTCCATCTTCCCTGGTAGCCTAAGCCAACTAAACAGCTAGCATCCCTGGATGATGTATGCTTTCATTCTCCAAACAGCCAAAAGGCTGTGCAGATATTGTCAGTAAGCTCTGAGGCACAGGGCAGAGGAAGGCTGCCTCTGCAGAGATTGCGCTATAGTGTTTGCTTAAGGCCATGAAGGCAGAACGACATTATGCAGAATGTAGGCTGCATTATACTTGTGTGATGGCCTCCGCATTGCATTATGAAGAGAATGAAGATATATCGATCATCTCAGCAGGGGTCTGTGTTCACAGCTTTTAACAGATCCATAAGCTTCACACCTTGACAACACAGAGTGGCATTCTGAGGCTGCAGAGACGGATTGGAAAGGTTTCGCTTGCTCAGTCTTTTTTGGAGTTTAATATAATTTACTTGTTTTGTCCTCTAGGATGTCTATTTTTGAATGAAGTGTGTGTGTGTGTGTGTGTGTGTGTGTGTGTGTATGTGTTCCCCCTACCATTAGTAGGCATGGCCCCCCACACATTTTAACCACCCACCCACTAATCCCCACCATCAATCAGGAAACATGGCTATAAGGGCTGCATGTTATTAAAACTAATTGAAAACGGTTTCACCCCTCAAAGCAAATTCATTCCCAACACTCCCACCCAGTTACAGTAATTTTACTTTTAATACAAAGCAAACACCACTACACTGCACTCTTGCTTATTGAAATAAAACACACTGTGCACAACAGAATCCATGTTTTTAAAAGAGTGGTCTGTAGCGCCCTTGTTCTTTCAAATTATTCATCCACAAACCTTTGCACCATTGTAATAAGCTGACCCTATTTAAGTAGTTGTCCTTTAAATTTAACAAGCAAGCTGAGGATGCCCTGGTGGCCTAGGTGTTGAGGTGCCATATGTGAGCCGCATCGTACCTAGTTCTGCTTCACCTCTTTATTGTTCTCTCTGCAATAGAAGAATTTAAAAAAAGCAGCAAAAAAAAACAAAAAACAGTAAAGATAATTCCTATGCTCCTTTGATTTAACAGCACAGTTAACCAAGAGAAGCCTGAAAATTCTGGAGTAAAGGGGAGTCATAAGCCCGGTGTGAGTCAGGATTACAATGTTTTTTAGAGCAATAACACCAGCCCTGGTAAAACCAACAACCCTGACCTCTAACAACCTTTGAACGTACACATGTTCCATCAAAACAAGTTCTTATCGAGGCTATTTTGCAGCGGCACCGCGGCTCTGTCCGGCGCTTAGCAGCGCCCAAGGCGATTGTGATTGATTTAAAGAAATGCCAATAAACAAGAGCACGTTTTTCTCCCATCCCAGAATGCTGTGTGGACTGCCCCAGACCATCCTCTGCAGCGCTGTGGAGGAAGGTCTGGCAATGGGTACACCACAACCACAAAAACAAATGCAGGGATTAAGAGTTATAAACCCACTGATAAGGATTATAGCGACAAGATGTCAGATTGCTCAATGGAAATCAGGGAAAATAATTTCCTTTGTCAGATTGCCATCTTAAATTTGATGATTGGACTTTCGATATACCTCCCATCTCTAATTGAAATATTCAGCTTTATATTGATCTCAATTTCTTTGACACAACAGTACATTGTTAGCCTTGATTTCTTTCATTTATTTCTCATGTCCCACCCTCATGGATCATCCTTTAAACAGGATGATGTGTGAAGGATGCAGCTTAATGGCTCTTATAGAAACCATGGCCTCAATCTGTGATTTCTTTTCATTACAGGCACCGTGGAAAATAAATCTCTACTCTTAGTCCTGCCTTTGTTGTGGGGCAAAATACACTTTATATGTACAGTATGTTAACGGTTGTCTGAAACTGAAATTTGACTGCTGTGGATCAGAACCCCCTAAACAGCATGCAGATGGATGAGTGTCTATTCTCTTTTGCTGAAGGCATTTCAGTTCCATGTGAGGAATGTTGCGTGGAGCGTGAAATAGTTTCGTAAAGCTTTAGGGAGGAGGTGTGTTTGATTCATAACTATTTCTCATTTGAAAGCAAAGTCTACTTTCAACAGTAGCTCTTTTTTATGCCATCTGTTGTTTAGATGCCAAAATGTAGGAATCTGCATATCTCAAAACTAATGAGAAACTAATGGGCCATCACAAAAAGTCCATGAATACGAGCTATGACATTACGTGGAAGGAAATGATCCAGCATGCAGAGACTCGTCTGTTTTGTTTCCCATTACGCAAATGGCTTTTGTCTTTTTTAATGAATGCAGATTCTTTCTCCTCCCAGTCGACTTAAAAATCACCTCTACCTGTACACAGATAAAGGAAAACTTTTTCTTTCATCGTTTACAGTGAAATATGCCTCAACCCACCTGCACGAAATGGATACACTGACCGATAAATGTGATTGGCCGAAGCGGTGCCGCAAATATATGATGTGTTAATGATGGAGGGAAGAATAAAAACTGCCAAACTATATATGCAACTATGTATGTCTTGTCGGAAGTCGCAGTTAAACTTAAATAGTTTACTGTGAATGAAAATAAGGCCCATTCATGAAGTATCCGTAAGGTACAAGAATTAATAAATTTAGTATATCATGCATGACTTAATGCAGGAACAATATGTTAATTAATACATCAATTAAGGTTTTTGAATCATCATGACTTCTGATTTATTAATGATGTTCATGTCTTCTTCAAAAAACCTGACCAGTCCCAGCAGTTTACATATATTCTTAAAAAAAATGGAATTGTTGTTAACATTGTTAACTAAACATGACTTCTTCATAACTTCATCATGTTTGTAGCCCTTAAAAAGTGCTGACCTGGTCCATCTTTAACATTGATGATAATGTATTAAGAATTAAAGGAGTCAGTTGGCAATATGATACTGAAGTCACGACACAAAATACAGTATACTGCAGATGCATTGTTATAGTTGCTTTATTCACAACAACAGTAATGCCTGAGTGAGAACAATGCTCACACAAGTAGGGTATTTATGAATTTTACGTTTTACTAACTAACTAACTAAGTGTCTGAACACAAGAAAGAGGTCACAAAGATTGGGGCGTATGCCACCATTAATCATATCTTATTTATCAATGTTAAAGATTACAACACTACAATTCAGTGTCTTTAGCCTGGCACTCTAACTACTGATGTACCTATGAAGAAGACATGATCATTAATAAATCAGAAATCATGATGATTAATATACCTTAATTGATGCATTAATTAACGTATTGTTCCTGCATTAAGTCAAAAGTGTTTTTACGGTTGAGTATGTGCCAGACGTAAATTGCCACAACTTGTCATTTTAAGACTTTCGTAAGGACTAAACAAACAAAACATAAAAATGTTAACTAGTGAGCTTTAGATGTGATTATATGTTGTTATTCCCGTTTTTAGTCTTTATGCTAAGATAAGCGGCTGTAGCCTAAATTTACCATATAAACATGAGTGAGGTATCGATCTTATAATTAACCCTTCGAAAGAAAGCAAATAAGCTCATTCCCCAAAATGTCAAACTACGTCTTTGACACAGGACTCGCCTGTTTGTTTACTACTAAGTCACCACTCATGAATTGTAACATTTGCACATGTACAGGGCACGAAACGGGTGTGTGTGTTTTGACCTGAGTTGGTGTTCTCTATGCAGACGGACTGCTCCAGCGACAGCGAGAGCGAGGACAACTTCATAGTCGTCCCTCCACGAGACCACCTGGGCCTGGCCATCTTCTCCATGCTCTGCTGTTTCTGGCCTCTAGGGATCGCAGCATTTTACTTTTCACAGGGGGTGAGGACACACACACACACACATGCAAACACACACACACACACACGCACACACACACACACACACACACACACACACACAAACACAAACACATGCAATACAGACGCCTCCAAAGTTATGGTCTGTCATGCTGCTGAATGATACATGATCAGTTTGTTGAGCTCTAACGTAAAACAGGTGCATCCTCCCATACACATACACCTTCATGAATTTGAGACACACAAGCACACAAATAGACATGCGCATATACTACCCAGCTCTATGTATGACTCATCACACATAAAAAGGACTGACAGCTGACTCTCTTACTGCCAATGCAAGGCTACTTTTTACTGGGCAACCCATCAATAACTCAAGGCCAATCTGTAATGGCTGCTTGATGCTCTGTAAACAGGTTGAAAGCCGCCTTTAGGAAGAATATATATATATATATATATATATACACACATATATATATATATATATATATATATATATATATACATATATATATATACATATATATATATATATATATATACATATATATATATATACATATATCATATATATACATACTATACATACTATATACTATATATATATATATATATATATATATATATATATATATATATATATATATATATATATATATATATATATATATATATATCCCCTGTATATATATCCCCTCCAAGGCTCTATCTGCAAATTCCCAAAAAAAAAGGAGGTGACCAAAATACTAAGATGAGACGGCCTTTGAAGTAGTGTCATTTTCAAGAGGACTAAAGATGAACCCAATTACAGGTGTGCCGACGGATTAAAGGTGATCTCAGACACGTTAAACGGCCTTGTTGGAGCTGTAGTTTGGAAAGCAGTATTTGTCGGAAGAAATGCATGAAAACACACTAAAAACAGTTTTCTGGCTTTCATGCACAACTATCCTGTTTTTGAATGTTAAGGAATGCCAAGGAATTAAACCAAAAGAGTCTATTTACAGATCAGAGCTTAGGTGTTTGATATCCTTAATGGGTAATAGATAAACTAGCCTGACAAGCCAGACCCACATCAAGATGTTGGGTCTGGGAACTCACCATTGGCAGGGCTCAATCCGAGGGGCGGGATAAACGGTTGTCTTTCAAATTCCCTCTGCACTCATAGCCAACGAGAGCAACGCTAGTTGATAGATTAAACTTTTCCCGCATCCGGTCGGCAAAACTCCAAACACATCTTCCTTTTTTTAAGAATGACTTCAGTGCTTAACTCCAAGTCTTCCAGAGTCGCGGCTAAAGCCAATTCCAAAGACCGCTGTTCGCCAGCAGCACCAGCAGCAGCCATCTTCTTTGTTTTCAAGTAGCAGGGAATTCACGCAGAACTGTCGCAACTCTGCCATCCTTATGTTAAGCCACGACTCTATACACAATGTAATTGGCCCAAATTACATTTGCTGCTGCTAGGGTGTGTCTAGATTTCTAGGCTAAGATAAAACAACATTGCCTTGCCAGAGATATTTAACATGATGGAAAGATAAAGCCACATTATTATGAACTGTAGAGCCAGCCATTCTTTCCAAAGAGTACAAGCCCGTGTGATTATAGTGTGTGATCTGTCACAGTATGACCAGGCAACACAGTTAATTATAGCTTAGCCGCTGTCATTGGCAAACTGCACATAATGGTTGTCTAATGGATTCCAACTGGACTTCCTCCCTTTTTTCAATTCTGTAGGAAACAACTCCAATGATGACGTGTCATTCAAACAAAGAGCAGAGGGATCACTTTGTCTTGTTGCTAATCAATTCTGTCTCTTTCAACATTCAACATGAAAGGCCAAACACATTAAAAGGCCGACACACACACGTGCAGCATGTGTTTAAAAGCACATGTAAACACACACACACTAGAGACAGACAAGTCTCAGTCAATCAAAAGCTTGAGCATTTAGCTTACTTATCTGCGGGGGCGAGTAGTCCGAGGCAGATGAAGGCAGTCAGTGAATTATCTGGTCAGGGGCTAATTTGATTCTTCTTGGGTAATTATGGACAAGTGATGGCTGTGTTTAGGGATGGATGGCTTTTTTGCTAATCTCCCTCCTTTAAAAGGTGCCATCTAGAAGAGCTGTCAGGAAAAGATATGGTGGGAGTCTGGGATTGTTTCCTTTTATAGCTCAATAACCCACTTCACTGGTCTTCATTTCATTCAGTCGTTCAGGGAGCCCCCCCTAACTAAATGAATTAATTCTGTATAGGTGTGAGGATATTCTCAGTTTTGTCAGAACACGGCCTGGAATTTAATTTTCCGTGTCAACTTCTGCACCATCTGTACTTAGAAAAAGAGTGTAAGGATCTGGACTGACCAACAAAGCCAGACTGCAATATCTAGATTTTTTTACGTCATATGTAAAGTCTGTGACAATGATTTTTGGGGGGAAAAATCTGCCTAAAAAGACAGAATTAAGGTATAATGCCTTATCTGCACAGTTTGGTTAATATAGCCTTAAAACTTCAAACCCTTCATTCTCAACTTCACTAGCCGTGTTTCAATTCACATATTTTAATGCGCATTAGGTATTGCATTAGAAAAGCTGGATGGAAACGACAACATTTGATAAAACCTCCCCCATTGCGCAAAACAGTTTTTACGACAGTTTTCCCTGGTGGTAATCATACCTAAACTGATATGAAAAACAATTGAAACTTGCCCAACTGAACCAAATTCCTAAAGACCTCTCTCCATTTTTCTCTTGTAGATGGGCAAGTTTGCCAGGACGACTTGTTTTGTTTCTGGTTAGCAACCTCTATTTCTACTACTACGGATTACAGCCATGCAAAGTCTATAGCGCCAACGTATGACGAAACTACACTGGAGCCTAGTTTATTTTATATATGCGTAGTTAATGCGCTTAATTCACATTTCTTTATTGCGACATTTCAATAGGTTGCTTAAAATTGGATGGACAATTTGTCAATGGCTACAGTTTTTGTTGTTACTGCTCTCTGCCTTCGGCAGGCAGTGTAAGCTGATGCATTATGGGATTAGACAAGGGCGGCAGAATGAGCCGAGGCGAAAAGTTTAGAATTGATAGCACCTGAGCTTCGTAATTTACTCGGAGGACATTTACAAACAAACAGCTTAGCGACTGTAATAGAGTCTGTGGATGGCCGATCAATAGTGTTTTTGTCCCAATGGAAGGTCAGATCTTGTCAAACTAAGAGAGCCACTGCATGGCTTCCCAAGGAGAGGAGTTTAAGTGAGAGCATCAACAAACACACAGAAACAGACATGCATTCATGTACTAATTTAAATATACTCATATCCTATTTGCCAAAGACTATACATCTTTAATTCTGTGTATCGTCTTTATGGTAAGTAGTGTTTTATCGTTTTAGGATTCAGCGTTAACCGCCCACACACACAACCGATAATGAATAAAATAATGTGGATAACTGCGGGGAAATTAGCTCGGAGCATTTGATTGGGAAGCAAATTGAGTTTCAATTATCGGCACTAATAGGGTGAGTGTTTTGTTTGGAGATGCTGATAAATGTTTCCCTAAGCTCTGAGACATCTGTGCTGAAAGGTGTAGAGTTGAGGAGCTGCATTCCTGCCATGATTATGCAAATAAGACTCCCCTGAAGTTATCTCACAGCATACAAGTCATAATAATGGATGAAAATGAATGTGCTAATTATTGTGAAAGAGTTTATGTATTTGCATGCTTGTCTGTGTGTGGGAGGCCGAGAGACATACACAGAGAGAAGGAGAGAAGAAGAGAGGGATTTGTGTGTTTATTATTCGGAAGAAAAACCTGTTAAGGGTGCTGAATTGACTTCCGAGAGCACATCGCAATAGGAGTCTCGATGCAGCCATGTCTGAGATGTTATCTTTTTTTCTACGACGCCTCATTTCAATCATTTTGTCAAGGTTGTGGAGATAAAGACTTAATGCTTCTAACTGCTTTGCTCTCAAGGGGATTCAAGGAAAAATCCTCACAACGACATACACGGATGCTGACAGAGAAGAGAGCATAGGCACACGCACTTTCAACCTTCTATACTCATCTATTTTGTGCACATAGCATTATTATATGAGTCATGTCCCTGTGAAAGAGCCACAACATGCTTTTCAGTCCCTCTAGGATTTCGCAGCCTTTTTTTTGAGATTGTTGCGGCCCAAAATGCCTGATTTTGCGGGAGCTTTTGTAAAAAAAAAATTGCGATAAAAGTTGCGATGTCTTTTGTATTTTTGTTGCAATGAAGTTGCGATTTTTTTGGGTATAATTCTTTAAAAATAAAAAGGAAACTTATTTTGGGGAGAATAAAACTACTCTGGGCTGAATTGTTAGTTAATTTCCTATCCTGGGCTAGGACACACATTCATACGGTTTGATAAAGTAACGTTACTTATTGGACTGCTGGGATTGGTTGAAGTCGCGGGAAGCTCCGGTTATTGGTCAAATTTGCGGTAAAGTTGCGGTGATTGGTCAAAATTGCGAGTTGCACCGAATTCACGGTGATTGGTTGAATTTGCATGAATTGTTGCAATCGCGACATCGCGAATTCCTGGAGGGACTGGCTTTTATTTAATTATTTGTGTTCGGTGGGGTAAAAGATTGATGCATCAAATACAGTGTTTAATAAATGCTTTCACTGGTCAAATTACATAACAAGCATGTGTCCTTCAACTTCCTGGCAGTGATGTGGGAATTGAAACCGCTACATTACGAATCTTTTTAGGATATTCTTTTCCTAAAGAACTTGCTGGAGTCAAAAGGAGAGGGCACGGTCTCGTTTTGAAAGCAAACTCGAACCTAATTTCCCATAAGGCCTCCATAACGGTGCTTTTGTTTCAATAATTACTGTATTGATTTGGAAATTGAAGTCTCTGCCTTGATATATGTCCTTTGTCTAGATTTGCTTCCTGACCTTTCGAGGCATTTGTCTGAAGAGTCTTTCTCCCTGGCTCTCATCTGGCTGTCTTTGTCTTGGACGATTAGGCATTGTCTTCTAAAACCTTTCTTGCCACTAATAAAACATTTGGTGCACAGTGGGAAAGACCGAATGTGTAGTGGTTTTTACATGTCATCATACCTAAACGATACAACAGGTCAATTGCCAATGACTCCAAAAAACAACATTTAGGAGCTTTCTATTTAACACAGTGATATGGTCTCACAGTGGCCATTTCAAACATGTGACCATAACATGTGACCATAACTTGCGACCATAACATGTGACCATAACATGTGACCATAACTTGCGACCATAACATGTGACCATAACATGTGACCATAACATGTGACCATAACATGTGACGCACAGTTTTAATAAAGTGACCATTCTATTCAACGTAATGGTTGCGGTTTTAAACACGTAGTTAATGTTATGAAATGGAACTAGTTTAGGGAACAAAAATACTTAGTTTGGGTTAGGAAATCAGAGATTGGCTTAACATGAGTCACGTAAAACTACTAAAATGAGGATGGAAGAACATCACAGATGACCAACGTCACCGAATTATGTCGGCAAAACCTCATTGACTTTTGGTTTCAATCAGGATTTATTGTTCATTTATTATTCTTAATGAGTATGTACTATGTGATGCAGAGCTTGCTGCTTCATAAGTAGAAAAAGTATACAGGTATAAGAGGAAGAAAGGCTCAGCTATTTGCACTAAGTCTGTGCCAGGGCTACTTTATGCCTGATTTATGGTTCTGCGTTGAATCTACACCGTAGTTACGCGTAGATAGAGGCCCCACGCTGTACACCTCTCCAGAAATGTAACTACACGTCGCAGGCATGCAGACTGCAACAACTGTGATTGGTCCGCTTGGCCGTAGCTTGGCAGCATCGCATTTCCCTTTTACTCATTTCTGGCGCTTTCTTTCTCCGTGAACAACATGAAATCAAGGAAAGAGTTAACCTTTCCTGCTACAGTTTTCCACATACTGGTCAGAAAGCACATGGGGGGGGACACTTTGTTTCTCCGTCTCCACTGCCGGAGTCGGAACTTGCTCCAAAGCTAACCCCTGTCAATCTCTCACTCGCTCTACCACACACTCCCCACACACACATATGGACTCTGCTATTCTCTTAAAGAGATACACTAGAACGATGCAGACACACCAGCGCACAAGTATAAATCCTCACAACAGTGTAGGCCATTTACCTTCAGTCTTTACCTATCACTTTCTCAGTGTAATGACACTGACAATGTTTTTTCACTGTGTCGTTATCTAAAGAAAAACTCAGGATAAAGTTTAACAAATCTGATCTTGTTTCAATAAATGTCCCAAAAAAGTCTCCCTACCCTAAGACAACCCCTGTTGACATGCAACGTTGCAATCAAGAACTCGCCTCTCATTCCGTTACGACATACATAACAAACCACTTGAAATGAGTAAGCAGCCGTTATGCGCTTAGAGAGGCATCTGTCCTTTCTGCATTTGCTTTGCTCAGCAGTATTTTCCAATGATAAATTATATGTGCCATTTCTGTCTTATATTATAGACAAAACCCAGTATCAACACATCACGCTTTGTTTCAAATGTAATTTGCATCTGTCTGATTGAATTGACTTGGCTACAAAATTGCAGACAGAGTGCAGAGCTAAACAGGGAATAGTAGTCTAGATGGGAGTTTGCTGTCTGGGGTGACTGCTCTGGTCCGGTTTGCATGATTGTTATGCAAATGGAGAGAGGCTTCGAATAATACAGCATTTAAAAAAAAAAAAAATAAATTCTGGGTATAATATACAGATGAAAAGTCATCAGTAAATCTTAAATATTCATAAAAACAAAACAAAAAATGTTTAAACAAAAATACTGGCACATACATTGAAAAAAGTTTAACATGTATGTTTGTGAGCTGTTTGTTATTGCCATTTTCAAATCGGTTTGAATAATTGAAATTATGAATAATTGACTCGCTAACAGTCTTTCCGGTGTGTTACATTTACCTCAGGCTCTCTCTTCAGTTAGCCATGCAGAGCACACCTAAAAATAAAGCAGCCACAGGGTCAGGTACCTGAACCAACTGGCTCCTCTCTAAGAGGAAAAACAGTGGCTCCATTTCAAAGTCCTCCCAGATTTCTGAGTTTCTCGTTCTGTTATGATGAGCAAGGCTGGGCGTCCTGCAAAGAAACCTCATTTGAGCCTCTTCTATCCGCATGCGAAGGTCAAAATAAGGATTTGTGTAGAGCCTTGCTTTGGGGGGGTTCGGATGGTCCCCCCCCACCGCCAAAGGTCCATATATAAAGTCAGTTTTTTTTTTTTAAATAAACAAGTGTCTTTTTAAATAACAACGGCCATGAATCCCCCCCCAAAATAAAAATTATCTATACCACCACGAAGCCCTAATCTTGTTAAAAGCACCACTTTTGTGAATGTGTTAACTGGCACAAAACATGTACAATGTAACGTCTAATGTATCAACAACCCACGCAACTAACTTCATGCTATTTGCTCATAGCAAAATATGTGAGGCCAAGGACATCAAAATGAAATATTTGAACTTCATAATTAAATACAAAAGGAGGGAAAAACTGCAAAAAGGTCCACTTAAAAAAAAAAAAAAAAAAGAATGAATTCAATAAAGTAATGGTCATTTCACACACTCACGTTACATTCCAAACTCTTGACCAATTATTATGTAAAGTAAAATCAATAATGGTTGTGCCTTGAAATCAGTGAATCTAATCGACAACAAAAAAAATGAATAGATTAATATGTGATGTCATTTGGAGAAACGTAGAACAGAAATGAGTTTAGGGAAAGACAATGGAGATGGAAACAAAGTCCAAATAAAGCCACTGTTAACAATTCCTACTGTTGTCCGTGTGTGTAATTTCAGCTATATGAATGAAAACAACAAATCAAAACAGGCGTCTGTCCTCTCTCCATTTCCCTCCTGGCAAGCAAGTTCATTAAAAAAATAGTAAGATAGCTAGAGGATACCCAGCACAAGCAGCAGTGTGTGAACACATCAACAATGGGCAGGATGAACAAGAGAAGCCCCTGTTCATTCGTCGTCGTTTTTTCAAGCAAAGTACTCATATCCATTATCCAGATAGTATGGAATGATATACATAGCTAATGTTTCCTATGTGGCTAATTAATAAACGTTGACACAGTGGGATAGTTTACTTTGTCTCACTCATTAACAGGGACTCCCAGGGATGATTTATTTAACGGTCTTAATAGTATTAGATACTAGAAAAATACAAAGACAGGACAAGACTGAGTTTTTAACTTAAGTAACGCATTATTTAAAGCTGCTGTAATCAATATATTCATCAATGGATCAAATCAAACCCACTCTGCACTAAGAGACTTCAGTTGTTTTATACTGGGGCTGGTCAGAGTTAAACAACTGTTATTTAAGCAGAATGGTTAACACAACACCTCACAGGATCTATATGTGCCTATAGTGGATTGTAAAAATGCACTATAACCTTAATACTTTGTAACTGGGTTATGCTGATGGGGCTTGTTGTCTGGGAAAATAAGTATAAAACCATCCCTGCTTTCTAATGACCAGTTTCAATACACATTACAGCGTTTAGCTTTCACCTGTTAGCATGAGTTGTTGATGAAGTTCTTTCATGTTAAACAATAGCAGCACTCTCAAACTGTACTCTCATGAGTCTTGAAAAATGTTGTTTTATAGCTTAATCTCTGCTGTTCTTTGTGGAGTTTTCTTTTTCCCCTTTAATTCAATATTATGATAAATCTGCTGTTCTCATGTGTCATTTATCATTCAACGCTTGCAGCCGATATAACATAACCTCTGGTCCTTGACATTTTCACACTAATTGCCATTTTTTAGTCCTGCCATGCACACGAGTGCTCCCAGGTTATACCGAGTCGCTCGATCAATGGACTCATCCTCCCATTGCATTTTTTCTTCACACACACACACACACACACACACACACACACACGGAGAGACAATAGCTTCTTTTTTTTTTTCTTTCTTTTTTTTTTTTTTTAAATATGTCACCCTTTCTCTTGAGCTCCATGCAAACTGTATCTGACTTTCTTTTCTTGCATGTTCTCCTTTCCAGACCACCAAGGCAGTGAACAAAGGTGACTTCCCACTGGCCAACATCGCCTCTAGACGGGCTTTGTTCCTCGCTGCCCTCTCCATCACCATAGGCACCGGTGTGTATGTGGGGGTGGTGGTAGCTCTCATCGCCTACCTTTCTAAACCAGGACACATATAGCAGCTGCACCTTCCCTCCAACACACCTCCCAGGAGCCCAGGAAAAGAACAACCTCCCCCCGCTCCCTTGGGAACGGCATTGCTCCTGCACACTTCGAGGACATGTTTTTTGGTTTCGGGGATGCACAGTTTTTCCCTCCGCTTTCCTTTCTTTCCAGCTTTCTCTCCCTACAGGCCCTCTGGCAGCCACGATTAGCCACAGTCACTGGAGAGAGGTCAAGCTGGAGGGTGAGAAGAAGGGGAATTGGGGATAGACAAAGTTTTTCTTTTGTTGAGACAGTGAGAGGGTTTGAGTAATGGAAGTGTTCCATGTTCGAGTCCAGTTTGCATTCCATTGACTTAAACCACTGTTGGCTTCATCCTCTTTTTCCTGGTGTTAACTTCCAAGACCCCGACAGACACATCGAGGAGAAGAGACTGAGGCGATAACGCTGCACACTCAAGCAATTATTAAAGAGCAGAGGTATAGGAGGGTTAGAAATCAACACAAAATCACTCTTAAACCAACTCTATGTCGTTGCTATTTGAGCTGCAGTTAAAATAAGAGCCTCTCTGCGGAGTCCCGTCTCCTGCCATCTGACTTGAGCTGCCCTCATCGACTCAAAAACACCAAGGCTGCATTTGTCTCTGGGCTCACTGCCTCACAGTAGATGACCACACTCGCATTTTCTGAAATCATGACAAAGGAGGGTTTTCCTTTTGCAGAGAAACTTTAGGAAAGAAAATACAGAACTGCTAATTATAATTTAAATCAAAGAAGAAAAGAAAACACAATCAGACGCGGTTTCTGACTCATTGAACAATATGCACTGGCATGAATTACAAGAATCTCAATGGAGCCTCAGGCCTGTATTTTTACCTCTGAGGTGTCCATCAAAGACAGGCTCTGAAAGCTAAAAAAAATCTGTTTATGCCAGATATGGTTTGCCTACGTACACGCAAATGTGCTTTGTTTTTATGTTGTCTTTTTGTGTTCCCTGCTGTCTAAAGGCACCTTGATTAATCTCGCTTTAAGGAATGTTCATTTATAGTCTTTGAAGTAAAGCACATGCGAGGTGGCCAGATGGTCAGAATTTCAGAGGGAGGGCGCCTGGGTAGCTCACCTGGTAGAGCGCGCGCCCATATATAGAGGTTTACTCCTCGACACAGCGGCCGCGGGTTTGACTCCGACCTACGGCCCTTTGCTGCCTGTCGTTCCCCATCTCTCTCCCCCTTCATGTCTTCAGCTGTCCTATATAAATAAAAGCCTAAAATGCCCAAAAAATTCTTTAAAAAATAAATAAAAATAAAAAAAGAATTTCAGAGAGGAAGGGTGCACAGTGTCTCCCCAAAACACTGCATCTGGTGAGGCAATATTAAATTAAACATCAGCCATTCACAATGGGCGATAGAGTTATAAATCAGGTAGGTAATATCATTAAAAGGCAGGCCTTACGTGTCCTCCACGGCTGCGCATATAATGTAAACAAAGTGTCGCAGTGTGACAGCTTTGAATTTAGCCGTGATCAATTATTCTTTGCATGACTCTAGCTGTATGCCAGCAGTATTACTGCTACGCATGATTGATTGGATTGAGAACTTGTTTTTGTCAGATCATAAAAAAAGCTTAAATTAAAATTGATCAGGCTGTGAAGGGGCTCATATTTTGTGCAATGCTTAAACCCACATTCCCCAATTCAGCTATTAAAATAGAGGACATGTCACAGTGATAAAGCATTGAGACACTTCAATTTGCTCCTTCACAATTTCAAGATTTTTTACTCGAAGTTGAACGACAAATTCACAGGTTCTCTTTGTACGGAGGGCTTATTACTTTTTTGTTTTGATATTGTAGATGCAGGCCGATGCTAGTCCAAGCCTCAAGAGGTGACATTATACGCTTAGTTTCTCTGCACAGGTACTGCATTAGTCATACCTGACATTTATGGTGCACAATTAGCTCCCCATAATGGCTTTTTCTGAAGGAATGTGTACTCTCTGGAGCATAGCCTTAAAATAGCACAACCACATTAATTTCACTAATAAGCCACTTTTGGCATTGCTGGTTGCTGTCAAAAACTGCAAGTAAACAATCCATTTAGACATCCATGGCTCTGTGAACATTTTGAAATAACCATGTAAATTGGTTCTGCTGTGCTAATGAAGAGTGAATATTGCCCTTATTCTCCACGAGGAGACGTTTCCAGTACCCTAGAAATCCAGAGTTCTCGCGAGAGCACAATTTGAATTTGCTCAGCGAGTCACTCTGGCATTGAGTAATGATGCTCATTTACTATGCCCTTGTAGCCGAGCTGCACCAATCACATCGGTGTATCTGATATAGGCGGGCCAGAGGCGTGCTAAACAGAATCTACCAGTTAGCTGCGCTGGTAGCTAAGCGCATGGGGCTCTGGATACGTCACCCTGTGTATTGTTGTAATTGGTCGTAGTGTTATCCAATTGCGTGCAGTGAGATTTTCAAATGCATGCTTGGTGCCGCCCCTCGAGTTGGGCCATTTTCATTACTCAATGCCAGACCCTTAATCTTTCGGATTTGGGTCTGGATTTCCAGGCTACGTTTCCAGTGCACTTTGCTTAAATAAAACTGCAGCCAAGACTCCAAAGACTTTCCTTTGAATTGTATATTTGGCTGCCTGTATGAATAAACATCAAGGCAGTCAGATAATGACAAAACTGAATGCCGATTGATTTCTAGGTATTTGTTTGGGGCCCTGTTATTCACCTCATTGAGTTTCTGGTCATGTGAAAAGCTGATCAATACACCCTTGTAACCTCTGAGCACTTCTGACCACACGTTCCAGTGGTGAGCTACCGATTCCTCATCAGTGTACACACACATCATGGCCATCACTGTAACTATACTGAAATACTCTGTAAGCCTGCTTTCATCTCTCGGAGAAAGTTTTATTGCTGATAACGATGAACATGCTTTGTGTTATGTAGCGTGTCATTCAAAATGATGTGTTTTTATCTGGCTTCTTTGGCAATCTGGTATTGTGCAATGTGTTACAACAGTACGTGGGTTTCAATGCTGTTGTTATTTCCTTCTCATCGTGATGAGTTAATGTACACATCCACGCAACAAAGACGTTTGCTGAATGCGTTGCTCAATGCCAGGGTGATAGCGCTCTATTTGTGTCGTGCTCTTAAGCCGAATTAAAGATGACATTTTTTTATTATGTTTTGGGGATTTTGTTTCCTATCTTGTGTGAAGGCAACATGTACATAGTGCAAATAAAGACATGTTCAAATGTAATGACAAATAAATCAGAAAGGAAGGATGTCCTTTCTTAAAAGCAAAACACTTTTTTTCTGTGGTTTATATCAGGGGTCTTCAACGTTTTTTAAGCCAAGGGCCCCTCAACTTAAAGAGAGACAGCTCAGGGACCCCCTACTACATCTATTGTAAAAATTGAGTTGCATATTAAACTGGGCCTACAATAACATGTAGGGCAGCCTAAAGCCTTTATACATAACTTTTTTTACATAGAATACTAAGCTATTAAAATAGCCTAATAATTGTTGGCATGATTTTATAAATCATGTTTGAATGTTAAAACATACATGTGGATGGCCTCAGTGACTACCTTACCTATAGGCCAGTATGCCTATCATCAGTGGGGATTTATATTTGCTAATAATATGTTAGATTCATGTTAAGACTTTTTAATTTTTGAAAGAAATTCAAAAATTAACAACAATTTGGAGGCCCCCCTGCATTGACTCTGAGGACCCCCTAGGGGCCCCGTACCCCCTGTTGAAGATCCCTGGTTTATACAACGTGAAGCTCTGTAGACAGATTTATATCCCAAAAAAACTCTCCTCAACGATGACCTGCGAGAATTGGCCCAGTAATTGAGATGCTTGAGTTGTCCTTAAAGCTAAAACAAACACAGACTGAGTCATGGAGTGTAGGTGGTTTTGCCAGAAAGAGATGGAGGAGCAGCTCGGAAATTTGTAGCTGTAGTGTTCTCATACTGTAGCTGCGGGCAGGAAAGTACACCGTCACCATCATGGTTATTGAACATAAACGCAAAGCCGCACTCAACATTTCACACTGAATAATACAGGTAGGAGACAAACTGACATTTCACACTGTTTAGTGGCTTGGGATTGTCTGGTATGTGGCATATTTTCTACAACAGTCCATACTAATTTTATAATAATAATAAAACTTTTTTGTCTGACGTACCACAACAGTTAGATAAGCTGAAGTACCGCTTCATCGACACCACCCCACTATCTTCTTATGAATGGAATATGAATTGGATGAACTATTTCAACTGTTTGTTACTTTTAGCTAACTATTTTAAAACTGTATCCATTACTTTCATTATTTCAACACATGGCTTTTAACTATTTAACCATTTACTTTTAGCTATTTCAATAGTTTGTTTTACTTTTAAATACGTTATTTCAACAGTATACAATTACTTCTAGCCATTTCAACAGTTAAGCTGTCAGCTTTTGTTCATTACTTTTAGCAAACCATTTTATCATTATCTTAACGGTTTCAACCCAGATTTAATTATATATTTTAACCATTAATTAATTACTTCTAGCCAAGTGTGGAGCATGGATGGACGTGAGGCAGGCCAAATGAAGCCTAAAGTCTATGCTAGCCACCTGCGATGGCACTCAAAGCGGCCCTTAATTATGCATAACTTTAAGCCTGAATATAATTTAAACAGGTGAGTTATTAAAAACAGTAATCCCTACATGCAGCCAAATTATTCTATGTCAGAGCTGATTCGGAGGTAATATAGGATAGCATAGCTTGCCAGTGTATAACAACAGTGGGTGTGACTGCAGCAGCAGCTGGGGAAGAGCTCTTATTACAGGAGTGAGTAAGTGGTGAGTCACACGCTGAAGTCTTTGTCGGTGAACACGCTGCAGCACAATAGACGATGTTGAGATGCTTGCCTAGTCATCAGGGGTGAAACATTCTCATATAACACAAAACAAAGAGCATGCTCCACTTATTTCCCCCTTCATGAGAATATGCTAAACAGGCTGTGCTCAACAGCAGACACACAGGCAGATTGAATTAATAAGCGCAATAGATCAAAAGAAGACTGTTGTGTTTCCCAGCATTCAGTGACTTCGCCTAAACAAACAAGACAGTGAGCAGGAAAATATTTTGCTCGTCCTCGTGCAAGAGGGATTTCACATGCTCCCTTTAAAAATTATTTGTGAAGTTGGAAGATTTTTAGGAAAAGAGCCTATTATTATAAAGCTACGAATAGAATCATCGAATGCTTTTAATCATTACAGAATAGAGTTTTTTTTTTTTTTTTTTTTGATTTGACTGTAAAAAAGCAATGTCTGACTCCCCCAGTTCCTCTCATATGTGGATGAGTCAGTTTTCATCACTTCAACAACCATTTCTTGTCCACATAAGAGGATCATGCCGAAGATTACCGTGGGAGAGAGAAATGAGTTTGGTTTTATTTGCTCTCCTCGTATTTCTAACTGGAAGCTACAATGCTAAACTGCAGTCTTTTTCTGCAAGTGCGGTTCTTGAGATTGGTTATTGTGTTTCAATTAAGGATGGCGCAATACCCTGGAAACCTCCACTTTATGGGCTTCTCACACTTGCCCACACATGACAAGAACTGCAAGTCAGTGGAGTTTTACAGCTTCCAGTAATAATGTTCACGGGTGGATTAGGCAAAAGGAATCGTTGATCAGCTTTCACACTGTAGTACGATTTGTGTTTTAATTACATCTCGCATGACACATATCCCTCACTGATTGTTTTCTGAGTGTGATTCTTTTCTTAGCTACTGTTTTCCCTGCAGTAAACGCAGTTGTTTTCCTACAGAGGTGAAGAAGAGAGCCTTTGTAAACCACAAGACAGAAACAGGAATGGAAAGAGTATGCATTTTGATTGTACATTTTTTGCAGGCAATCATATTTCCAACCTCCCAGATGATTGGGGGTGCAATACAGAGTAATCCTGAGGTTCCAAACTCCTCTCCTCTTTGTTTGGGGATATATAGTGCCTTCAAGGCACCCTATAAGGATTTCATACCAACGAGGAAGCTGAGAAAAATGAAAAGCGTGCGGGTAGCCTCCTCCCACTGAGGTTACTCTTATTTCCCTACAGCAGTAAAATAATAAACAATGCAAATAATTTTCTATTATCAATACTTGGTTAACCTACTGGATTGGGGTAGTTCATGATGTGTTTTTTTCCATTGATTTGGTAGAAAGAAAATGCTAAATCTGATGGAATTGCTTGGGGCATTAAAAAACGTTTTTGGACAGATTGCAACCTCAGATAAAGAGGCTTATTTAGCTTAAGCGACTCAGGCATTTTATAAAAATAGCACAATGAACAGGTGCTGGTTTAGAATACCTTGTGAATTTGTAATGCAAGACCTTTTTTGGGGCTTTGAGGAGTGGGCACTTGAGAGGAAACTGATTGTCTCAAAAGCCCCAAACCATAAAAAAAAAAAAGGCTCACAGATGTTACGTTCTCTAAATATTCTCATCTTGGATGACAGGACTAGCCGGGCCCCAGGCTGTTTGGGCTCCATTTCCATAGCAGTCCCCAAGGCTACAGCTAACCATCACAAAAGTATTCTGGTCATAAAAAAAAAACAACAACTTTGATACAAACTTATTCCCATCTCCAAACTGAATGCTGCTGTGGAGCTGTACCTATCCCTCAATATCCAATCTCTATATTTAGACTGAATATTCTTTGTGGGTATATCCGCTTTTACTTATCTCTTTCAATAAGGAAACCTCGGTGGAGAGAAGAAAATTGTGCCCCTGCTGAATAACTGATTAGAAGACTGTGCGGTTAGTTATTCATGAGAAATAGTTGGAAAGATCTGCACTAGATTGAGAGACGTGCATCAAAATCCTCACCATTTAGTTTGGCAGCAGTTAACACTGAAACAAATGTGGAATTAGTGCTGCTTTTTGTAGAGAAGACGCAAAGATACTGTACACACACAAAGACAAATTTAATCATCATTAGAGTCATATAAATAAATTACACCTGTAAGTTTGATATCAGGCATCATAAGAAATAATGTGGGAGCCTTTTCATTGTGAGACTGGATTTTTCGATTACAGCATGCCTCCACAATATTGAATTTGTGGCAGTTTGAGTCAAGAAGAGACGCATGGAAACAGCTCTTGAATTAAATTGTGCAATTATTTGCAAATGTAAAATGTCTAAGTAGCGTTAGGATCATTGTTTACCTTGCAGCAGTAGTTTATGCGGGGAGATATCCAGGCTGTTACTGCTGTTGAAGAGTGAGTGAATAATGCAGGTCTGACTGAGAACCTCTTGTACAGAGTAAAAAAAAACTTGCTCTCTTCTATGACTCTGCGCACCTCTCAGAGTATAGGCTGTGCATTTTCCAGGAAAGCCCATTCAAATGCAATGAAAGTGTTTTCACATTATGTTTTCACATAACTTTGGCTTTTATCTTGCTCCTGCAGTAAGCAAGGAGAGAAAAAGGGGGTGGAGATTGAACAAATGTTATGTATTTTAAAGCTGAGAGAGAGAGAGAGAGAGAGAGAGAGAGAGAGACAGATATCTATGTAAATATTTCTTTATCAACTTGAAAGCAAATAAGGAAAAGCGGAGTCTAAGAGGGGAAACATGAAATTGTACAGATGAATCTATGAATGTACAGCTATTCAAAGTCGGTCAGAGGGAGCAGCTGGGCGGCTGAGGGGAATATATCTTTTTTTTGGAAGATGAGATTAAGTAAAAAGCCGACAAAGCAGTTATCAATGTGGATAACAGATTCATACAAGTTACATTATTCAGTTGCAGATGGTTTAAATGGAACATTTGTTAAGCCTTTGCTTCACTGAGGAATAATTCAACATTTTGGGAAATACGTATGCAAACTCTAACCCTACAGCAAACAGCCAGTTAGCTTAGCATAAAGACAGGAAACAGGGGAAAACAGCTAGCACGATCTGTCCAAAAGGGAACAACTACCAGCACCTGCAGCTCAAACCACAACTCACACTTCGGTTTTTGTATGGATTAAATAAATGAGACATATCGTGTTTAACAGTGCGCTTTAGAGGGACTGGTAGGATAATTTTTTTACCTTTAGACAGAGCCAGGTTAGCTGTTTCCAGTCTTGTTCTTGTACTAAGCTAGGATAACCAGCTGATGGCTGTAGCTTCATATTAACCGTATAGGCATGACAGTGGCACTGATCTTCTCCTCAAACTCTCAACAAGAAATCAAACAAGCATATTTCCGAAAATGTGAAACTACTCCTTTAAAAAATACCTAGTGAATGAAGTAATAAACACATTTGTCAATCAACATCAGTAAGAATAACAACTAGAAACGCAGACCTCCGCCAAGGCGTGCCCTATCTCACAATGGTAATGCAGTAGGAATTTTCCTAGTTGAAAACTACGTTTTTCCGATTATTCAAACACCCCCTAAATGCAGCACAAACACCCTATCTCGCAATGTTGATGAAAGAGAAAAATCATTTATTTATCCGCGCTGTCATTTGGATGTTCTCCCAAATTGAAAGGCGTTTTCCTTGGCCCATGCTACGCCCTTCCACCAAGTTTCATAAAAAACGGGCCAGTAGTTTTTCTGTAATTCTGCTCACAGACAAACCAACAAACCAAACCAAAAACATAACCTTTTTGGCGGAGGTAATAAGTCTAAACATGCTACAAGATATGAGTACAGACTTAAACATCTTTAATCAATTTATGCCTCAAATACAACTGATTAACAGTCTGACACCGCCGTGTACACACACAACACACACAACTCTTTTTCCCCTCCATATTGGCTTTTGTCTGCCTCATAAACATTTCCAAGCAGTCACGTCTGTCTCCGAAATTCAAAAGCTATCTTCCTCAGGACATAAGAGGAGCAGGGCGTGGATGAAACGTAATAAAATGGACAACTCAAAGCAACCTGCTGCGGGTGTCTGGTGACAGATGGAACTGCCTTCAAATAGTACCCTTTGGTGATAAAAAAAGGACAGAACATAGACTCTTCCCTCTGTTCACAAAATTAATGCTTTTCATGCCAGCATGGAAGACAGACGCACCAGTCACCAGTGTCACAAGTTGGATTAAAATGCTTTTTCATTACCTGAAACATTAAAAAGGAATCAGCACAGCAGTTAAAGGGGCTACACACACAACCACCCACACACACACACACCCACACACACCCACACCCACACACGGCAGAGCTGCTGCTAATCAAAACCAGCGGTTTGCCTCAAGCAGTGATACACTGCAAGGGAAATATGGACATCCCTTGCTGTTATGACTGTATAGCGGCAATTGCTACTTGTTAATTGAGAGCAATTGAATGTCTACCAGGCAAAAAGAGACTTAGAGAATGTCAAGGTTGCAAGAATACCACTCTCAACTGAATGAAGACAAGGCAATTATTTCGTCCCTTTTCCTTTCCTCACATGACTTTTCCAGATCTGCACTTACATGTAGTCATTAAATGCAACTGTGGGGTGTGAGCCAATTAGATAAGAGATTGTGCGAGATAGACTTATCGCTATAGTAATGCAGTCATAAAATGTCACTTAAAGGTAAGAATGACTTGCGAAGCTCTCAAGTAATAAATCTGTCCACTTCCTTTAACTCCAGCCAGACAACTGTCACATTAATGATTCCTTCAAGATTCCAGCATTTACAGAATGACATCTGGAGCTCCTTGTCTTCAAGTGTGCTCATGCTTGATTGAGTTATCTCGGTGGGAGTTTTACTACAGTCTCTCTCTGCAGACTAGTTGAGACTGAGTGTAGCATGCAGCTATAGGCAATGTGACATGGGAACAGTAACACTTTGAATAATGCAGCAGCCACCCACCTCCACACACACATTTACTGCTGTCATTATCTTTACCAACAGTTCTGTGGGAACACCCCCTGAAGCCGGCACTCGCAACTTCTCCTGTTCCTCATCTCACCTTAGCAAGTTTCAGATGGCCAACTCCATTATCTTAGCTCCAGCTGGTGAACCAGTACACAGAGTTTCATCAGATTAGTTTCAGGTGAGATTCCTCTCTATTATTAATATGGAGGTGCACTTGTCATTCTCCCAGCTAAGAGATCAAGAAACAAGAGATTGTTTGCAGGAGGCTGCACTTAACACTAAATGTTTCCTGCTGGAATCAACAGGCTGATTAGTCCTGATTGATGCGCTAGAGCCTTTTTAGTCTCACTTTGCCAGACCATCCACACGCTGCGGAGCGGAGGAGGGTCTTGCTAGTCTACATAGCATTCCGGGATGGGAGAAAAACGTGCTCAGGTTTATTGGCATTTCTTTAAACCAATCACAATCGTCATGGGCGGCGCTAAGCTCCACACGGAGCCGCTGTAAAATAGCCGTGCGAGAGAAAACTCAAATTTGACAGATAGTCTAGCTAGCTGTCTCAATTTACCATGCAGAGATCTGATGTGCAGTCAACCATAGTCCTCATAAATCCACCGGAGTTTAAAATACCAACACAAAGAAAGCGGAAGGAAACTAAAAAAATACATGCATCCAGCAGAATTACCTGCGGCACCGGAGCAATCCCGGAAGTGGAACTTCAAGGATATAGACTAGAGCCTCTTTGACTAGCAGCGGTGCTCCATTCTAAACAAGTTAGAAGTTGAACGACCCACAAAATTGAAGAATTTGCTGCCTCATGTGCAAAAGCCAACTTCATTTCTGGGAGACATATCATGCTGTATGTTTGTTTCAGCTGAAGCACATAAACTGGTCTATTTGAATAGCTCTTTAACTTACTGACTGCTTCACAGCACTGTGTTTGCTCTTGTAAACACAAACAAAAGCCAGCAACTCAATAGCTTACCAAGATGAATGCCTCTCCGATGCCACATGCGCCCTCACATCTCACAATGATGCGACAAAAGGGGGTTAGCGACAACATGCGTCAACGTGTGTAACCTGGGGAATGTCACTGAGACTGTCTGGCCTTTAAGCCAAGCAAGAAGTGAGTGGCAACAATCAGCTGGTGACAGTGAGAGACCTTTAAAATGGGGACCACATCTTGAGCGATCACTCCTCGGAAAGGTCGCAAGGACGTACAAAAATGGCACTGTACATACTGTAAATACCATCAGAGGGAGCAGCACAAGACAATACGGGAGAAAGCGTAAGAGCAGGATACTTCAGAGTGGACCGTGTTTAAGAGAGAAATAGACGGAGAGTGAAGGGAATAAAAACAAGGCCGGGGCAGACAAGGCCGCCTGACAGACAGGTAGTGATTTACTGCCTTCCTGCTGACTCTCACGTTGTTGTCTCCGTCCCTAATTGGCAGTCAATTATCTTCCAATGACAGCCCCATCCAATGGCGAGCCAGTATGCGTGAAGTCTTTGTTGACATCCCCGGGGAACGGCAAAGTTTACGAGGCTCGAGTTCGGTGACAGATCAATCCTGCTTGTAGAGATCCTTTCCCCTGAAGAATAAGCCACCATTGTAGATGTGTGTTAGTGATGTCCGGGGACACACTTACACTGCTGGAAAGAAAAAAATCTAAAAATGCTTTTAAATTTTAAAAGGGGTTGATTGCAGGGTGGGTGATTGCGCTTGATTATTATGTTTCACAAGAATGGATAATGACGAGAGGGTCGCCTCCCTACGCCTGCGGGTTGTGGGGGGGAAAACTCTGACTGCTGTTTGTGCGTATGCACCAAACAAGAGCTCGGAGTATTCGGCCTTCTTGGAGACCTTGAATGGAGTCCTGTATGGGGCTCCAGTAGGGGACTCCATAGTTCTGCTGGGGGACTTCAACGCGCACGTGGGAAATGATGGAGACACATGGAGAGGCGTGATTGGGAGGAACGGCCTCCCTGATCTAAACCAGAGTGGTTGTTTGTTGTTGGACTTCTGTGCTAGTCATGGATTGTCTATAACGAACACCATGTTCGAACATAGGGATGCTCATAAGTGTACTTGGTACCAGAGCACCCTAGGCCAAAGGTCAATGATCGATTTTATAATCGTTTCATCTGATCTGAGGCCGTATGTTTTGGACACTCGGGTGAAGAGAGGGTCAGAGCTGTCAACTGATCACCATCTGGTGGTGAGTTGGGTCAGAGGGTGGGGGAAGACTCTGGACAGACCTGTTAAGCCCAAACGGGTAGTGCGGGTAAATTGGGAACGTCTGGAGGAGGCCCCTGTCCGACAGACTTTCAACTCATACCTCCGGCGGAGCTTTTCGTGCATCCCTGTGGAGGCTGGGGGCATTGAACCCGAGTGGACAATGTTCAAAGTTTCCATTGCTGAAGCTGCGGCGGGGAGCTGTGGTCTTAGGGTCTTAGGTGCCTCAAGGGGCGGTAACCCACGAACACCGTGGTGGACACCGGTGGTCAGGGAAGCCGTCCGACTGAAGAAGGAGTCTTTCCGGGATATGTTATCCCAGAGGACTCCGGAGGCAGTTGCAAGGTACCGAAGGGCCCGAAGGGCTGCAGCCTCTGCCGTGAAAGAGGCAAAGCAGCGGGTGTGGGAGAAGTTCGGAGAAGACATGGAGAAGGACTGTCGGTCGGCACCAAGGTGCTTCTGGAAAACCGTTCGCCACCTCAGGAGGGGGAAGCGGGGAACCATCCCAAGCACTTTGAGGAACTCCTAAATCCGACTAATACGCCCTCTATGGTAGAGGCAGAGCTGGAGGATGATGGAGGATTGTCGTCAATTTCCCTGGTGGAAGTTGCTGAGGTAGTTAAACAACTCCACAGTGGCAAAGCCCCAGGGATTGATGAGATCCGTCCAGAAATACTTAAAGCTCTGGGTGTGGAGGGGTTGTCTTGGTTGACACGCCTCTTCAACATTGCGTGGAAGTCGGGGACGGTGCCTAAGGAGTGGCAGACCGGGGTGGTGGTTCCGCTTTTCAAAAAGGGGGACCAGAGGGTGTGTGCCAATTACAGGGGTATCACACTTCTCAGCCTCCCCGGTAAAGTCTACTCCAAGGTGCTGGAAAGGAGGGTTCGGTCGATAGTCGAACCTCAGGTTGAAGAGGAACAATGCGGATTCCGTCCTGGTCGTGGAACAACGGACCAGATCTTTACTCTCGCAAGGATCCTGGAGGGAGCCTGGGGGTATGCCCAACCGGTCTACATATGCTTTGTGGATCTGGAGAAGGCGTATGACCGGGTCCCCCGGGAGATACTGTGGGAGGTGCTGCGGGAGTATGGGGTGAGGGGGTCCCTTCTCAGGGTCATCCAATCTCTGTACGACCAAAGCGAGAGCTGTGTCCGGGTTCTCGGCAGTAAGTCGGACTCGTTTCAGTTGAGAGTTGGCCTCCGCCAGGGCTGCGCTTTGTCACCAATCCTGTTTGTAGTATTTATGGACAGGATATCGAGGCGTAGTCGGGGTGGAGAGGGGTTGCAGTTTGGTGAGCTGGGGATCTCATCGCTGCTTTTTGCGGATGATGTGGTCCTGATGGCATCGTCGGCCTGTGACCTTCAGCACTCACTGGATCGGTTCGCAGCCGAGTGTGAAGCAGCTGGGATGAGGATCAGCACCTCTAAATCTGAGGCCATGGTTCTCAGCAGGAAACCGATGGAGTGCCTTCTCCAGGTAGGGAATGAGTCTTTACCCCAAGTGAAGGAGTTCAAGTACCTTGGGGTATTGTTCGCGAGTGAGGGGACAATGGAGCGGGAGATTGGTCGGAGAATCGGCGCAGCGGGTGCGGTATTACACTCAATGTATCGCACCGTTGTGACGAAAAGAGAGCTGAGCCAGAAGGCAAAGCTCTCAATCTACCGGTCAGTTTTCGTTCCTACCCTCACCTATGGTCATGAAGGCTGGGTCATGACCGAAAGAACGAGATCCAGGGTACAAGCGGCCGAAATGGGTTTCCTCAGGAGGGTGGCTGGCGTCTCCCTTAGAGATAGGGTGAGAAGCTCAGTCATCCGTGAGGAGCTCGGAGTAGAGCCGCTGCTCCTTCGCGTCGAAAGGAGCCAGTTGAGGTGGTTCGGGCATCTGGTAAGGATGCCCCCTGGGCGCCTCCCTAGGGAGGTGTTCCAGGCACGTCCAGCTGGGAGGAGGCCTCGGGGAAGACCCAGGACTAGGTGGAGGGATTATATCTCCAACCTGGCCTGGGAACGCCTCGGGATCCCCCAGTCGGAGCTGGTTAATGTGGCTCGGGAAAGGGAAGTTTGGGGTCCCCTGCTGGAGCTGCTACCCCCGCGACCCGTTACCGGATAAGCGGAAGAAGATGGATGGATGGATGGATGGATGGATAATGACGATGAGGAGGAGAATGGATGCTGCTAAAAAGTTTAGACCCTGTGGTATTGAGCATGATGCATTAGCAGAACAGTGGGCTGCTAATCAATTCTTAATTATGCTGTTAGGGTTTTTGTGGAGAAAAAAAAAAAATCGTGTCCCCGGGTCAAAGGCTGCTTGTGTAGCATGGGAGCAGCAGAATCAATGAATTGATAACGTTGCAGCAGCAACTGAGAGTGTGTGTGTGTGTGTGTGTGTGTGTGTGTGTGTGTGTGTGTGTGTGTGTGTGTGTGTGTGTGTGTGACACAGCCCAGGTCCCAAGGTTCCCTTCAATCACATCTGTTGTTGTAGAAGGCTTTTGTATGCGATGTCTCATCTCCCATCATCGCTGAGAACAGCTTGATAAGGCTGTGTACTTGGCTTGGTAATAAAAAGATGTGCTGCAAGGCAAAGAGAGCACTTGCAAACACCCCCCAACACCTGTCCAATCAGCCAACAAGACCCAGCCTTAAATGTTTTCCATCAGTGCCGCTGGTGTTCAGGAGTTCTGAGCTCACGGGGAAACGCTGGTAATTGGCTTCTGTTTGTTCCTGGACTTATCAGTGTATTACTTTCATGGATAACTTGGAACTAATTAATCAGGGTATGGTGAGAGGGATGGGATTTGCCTTTCACTATCACTCGCTTTCATTTTCTTCTCATTTTCTTTCAAACACCAACTCTTCTCATAGTGTTCTGCAAGCCCTTTTGGAACAGTTGGGATACAGATACGGACTCTGAGAAGTGGTCGAGATAAAGTTATTTCCCAATTTAAGAGGCTTTGTTTTTACACGCCTAATCCTATGTTTTTGTCTCACATTGCCACCGTGGATTTGTTTGAACTTTTACAATGTGTGTATTCCTGCCAGCTGCCCCGCAGCATCTCACACTCATTTGAATGCAGAATAACTTTTTTTTTAATTGCTTTGATACAATCTAGGAATTTCATCTATTAATGCCTGAGGAAGCTTTTTAATGGCAACTGACCGTGTGTTGTTGAACAATGATGCTGAATCGGCTCAGAATCACATTGTTATACATATCTGTTAAAGAACATGACAAATATACATAGCATGTCCTTGAAACGGGGGAGATAAGATCAACCTTGGTGCTTTATTATAATTCTATAAATATCTAGCAGACATGACCCTCATCTAGGGCTGGACGATTAATCGAAGACTTATCAACATCGAAATTCGGAAGCGGTTATCAACGTATTTTTCCCAGTGACGATAATTTTGATAATTTATTCCTGTTGATAGGCCTACTTTCTCCTTAAAAACATTCTACCGCGTGTGTAGTCACGTGACTTCACCCAGACCAGTCAGCCGCATGGAAAGCATAATGGAGGATAATTCAAACACCGAATCAGAGTCAAATAAGCAACTTGTGCCCAAAAAAAATGCAGTGGCCGTCGTCTGGAAACATTTTGGCTTCAGAAAAGATTATTTAGAACAACGTGATTAATTATCGTTCATTTATTATTATCGAGGTAAAATGTGCAATTAATCATGATTTTGATTTTAGGTCATATCGTGCAGCCCTACACTCATCACTCTTCAGTTATTTATTGTGCGGATTAATTAAATCAAGGGCATGTTTCTATGGCAATAAGTGATGTTCACTTTCCAAGGCTTTTTTTAAACCTGATGCTCTGGAATTACGCCCAGTATTTGTGCCATACATTGTGAGACATAGGCCTAATATACACGGCCACTATATGTGCTGAGTGAACAACCTTGGTATGTGAACAACCAAAACAAATTCTAACCATTTTCCTGTGATCACAGGCTCTACCATTTGGTAGACAGCCTTAGCCACTGCAGAAATGTGTACTTGCTGAGTAGCCTAAATAAGAAGTGCACAGCCTCTTCCTGCAGTGCTGACCCTAAGGAGCACCACTCTGCATCCACAAACTGTGAGGGCCTGTGATCTTACAACTAGAGTCACAATGGGAAAAACGTATGTATCACAGGTGTCTAAATATGCACAGGAATCAACATGGACCCAAAGTGACTCAATGTCCAACCAGGGATAAACCGCCATACTTTCTACCCACCAGATAGTTGCAGCAAATCAAAGTCAATTTAGCAAGAAATATCCTCTTAATGTCTCCAGTGCCACAACTTATAATGGACCCTCATTCAATTTCAACGGATAATAAATTACAGAGCAAGACCAAGATGCTGCCACGCAAATGTCTACTATCCCTGTTGCATTGAACAGAGTCCCTATAGTTGCCATTCTTTTGGCAGAAAGCCCTCGCTCCTGTGTTGAGCGTTCACATGGCCAGCGTACGTGCTGTTTGTTTAGTGTCTTGCCCACAAGCTCCTTCACCATAAAAGACGAACAGCTGTTGCGAGCTTCTTAGGGATGCTGTATGTTCTGCATTAAAATGCCAAAGTAAACACACAAGACAAAAATTATGCATTTCCTCCAGCATGGGTTGGAGAGAAGAAAAAAAAACATTCAGATGCACAGCCAGACAACAACGTCAATATTGGACAATTCTGCACAACGCTGGATTACGTTCATTGTCAAGGTTTTTCAAATGCTTACTTTGTACAATATCACAGTATCAAAGGTTAATTTAAGGTCTGTGATAGGATAACAACAACTCTGGTCTACTGCATAAAAGTCAGACTTGGGCTACATGGCCAACTAGCACTTGGTCCTCCACACACTTACTGAACATTTGCTTCAGGACACACTACTTCCTACAGTTGCACTGAACACTGAATGTAAATCAGTACGGAATCATCCTAATAAACATCTGATGCGCTGAGGCTATGGATGGCAATACATTTGCCCTGTTTGTCTAATCCACCTGAGTTAACAAGCAACTTGTGCACCTGTTTCCACAACAACAAGAAAGCCGAAAAGTTTTAATAATATTTTTTTATTGAGTTGGAAACATACACCAGCTGTGTCAGTTCCCATTGTCAGTTTAATGACCTGACCAGAAACTAGCATCTCTAAGGAGTCCAGGGGTTCTCACAAAAGGGCTCGGTCAGCTTGCTTCTTAGTCCAACTAATGGTAGCCAAGAATGCAGGAAAGAGAATGCACATACCTGGTTTATAGCTTGAGTGGCGAAACCCGTCACTGTCCTGCAGGGAAGCTCGTCGACGATCCATTAACTGGAGGGAACAGAGGGAACGTGCATCATTAAGCATGAAAAACATGTGAGCGGACTTTCAATATTCCCCATGAATGTAAATTCACCTTTCAGGCACTTCATCTGCATTTGGCTTCAAACCAGTATTTGTGGCGCTGGATGTTAGTTTGTGCCATTCTTAACTTTGAGGACAGAATTCCAATAGAAGCCGACTCTCTTCTTCATTTTGGCGAGCCATTTACATCATGCCCCTCCATAATTCATACACCTAAAAGGTGTAAAACGAGAGAGGCCCTTAAGGAAGACAACTTTAAATTCCAACTCAATCAACAGCTGATCATTTCAAGGCCTAAACTTGCATTATATAACAACATACATTATACACAAGGCTTTATGTTTTACAAGTTTATGTCAAGTAATGAGAAGGCTAAATACAGTGGTGCTGGATACAATTTGTTATGTTTCTAGTAGCTGTGAATCTAATGCCAATTCCAAATAATTGCATTTAAGTATTCTTTCATGCTTCATTATCAAGAGGGAATTCAAGCCTTACGGAGGTCTTCTATTATTTAGGAAACAGCAGGGATCATATTTGAGGTATAAAACACTTTGACACATTTCTTTGTAGATGAAATGGATCCTTATGCTTCTGCCTAGCATGAAGTGCTTTCACTACAAATCTATAATTTGAGTAGCAGCCCATGGGAGTTCTCTCCCCCCCCCATCCTCTCCTCAACCCTAGAGTGTGGGAGGAGTGCAGAAGGGCCTCGCATTAATGCCTCGCGCTTTCAAATGGAAGCCCATCGACTAGGGATGCGTGTTCATTTCATATGCTTGATATCTAACTCGGAAGGAGGAATGGGAAGTGTGAGGATTAGCAGGCAGGCAGACACACAGCATGGAAGTCTGTCTGGCTCTGTTGACTCTGTGGGATCCCAGAAGACTCTGCACACATATACGGGAGCCAGAGGGTAGTGACGAGGCGGCTGTTGATGTTTGAAAATACACACATGCTGATATGTGGACACGTAGGGCCTGCACGCACTCGCACAGATAAATGTTAATACGTACTTGTATATATTAACGCCTGTATGAGCACATTTTATTTGGATATACTGCTCCAATTTATGTTTTACGTGTTGGTTTTATTGATTCACCTGTTTTCAATGTGCTGGTTTTATTGTAAAGTGTCCTTGAGTACCATGAAAAGCACTATATAAATAAAATGCATTATTATTATCACATTTTTCCTGCTGCTTTTCTTTATTTCACATAGCAAGTGATTTGTCATGGTGTTAAGGATAAACACTGGCCAGACAGTCAAATTTCTGTAGTTCTAGTATTTATTACATTCTGCCTGCACAGTGTCCTAGCTGTGTTGCTAAGTTGTGTAGCGCAGGCCTTTGTGGCTGAGTTATGTTAGCACAGCAAGCACATGTGGGTGTATATAAAACGTGCTGTAAGTCATTTCTGGTTATCTCAGTATGCATACTGTCCTCATACACATTCTTAATGAAATGACCATTCAACTCATTTTTTAATACATTCAATTCAAATAAATGCATTGGTCATATGTAACTTCAATTTACAAAATGTTTGTTGCATGATCGCCCAGCCATCTTACCTGCTGGCCATGGGTACAAACTTCCAAACAGGAAGTGCCACCTTCCAATGGGATTTATAGTAGAGGAAATTTAGACTGTACCATTTTGAGTGGAGTACAGAGGGGGGTTTCATTGTTTCAGGGAATAGTCTGTTTTTTTTAAGTACCCAAGTATACCAACCCAGTCGCACGGCAGTTCGTGAAATGGTCACGTTATGTAATCTATGGATTCGTGTTGGTAGGACGAATTTTAAAGTAATGTATTTAAATGAGAAGTATGTTTCGTGATCACGGCACGACTACGGTAGCGAGTAGTACGAAATGCCGAAAATCCACGTAGGGAGGCTGGTTGGGGTGGTGGATGGGTCAAATAACACAGGACTTTCACCCCGGAGACCGGGGATTGTGTCCTGACGTGTGGCGTGTCCTTTCACCGTTCTCGTGTCCCTGCGCGTGGCGTGTCGTTTCCCCGTTCTTCTTTTCCAAAACCCCGAAAGGTTGAAACCCAACCTCAGATGCTTCCCATTACGTGCTGACCAGCACGAATACATTACGTTCTCAGCAACACAAAATAAACGAGATAATCGTGTCTGTGTACATGAATCAATAGATTAAAAATATGTGACCATTTCACGAACTGCCGTGAGACCGTGTTGCATATACATTTCTGTGTTAGGACAATAAGATTAGATTGGATTAGATTAGATTTGTTTTGTTGTTTTACACTTTTTACTATTTCAAGAGTGTTAACATGTTTGTGCCGTAGTAGACACTGATGTATATGTTTGTATAGGTAGATTTGAAATGTCAGTGTGGAAGCTGTTTAGGTCAATGAATGATGTTCATTAAATCTACTGTATGTAACCAGCATATTACTGCAATAAACGCAGAAAACAGAAAAACATGTACATGGATGCATATCAACACACGCCCCCATTTTGAAGAAGCAGGCATATATATATATATATATATATATATATATATATATATATATATATATATCTTTTTTTTAAGATAACAGTCATGCTGTGAATTAAAGGCAGAGGAAGAAAAAAAACTGGTCGCCTTTCACAGCATAACCTCAATTTACATAAATGTGTGTGTTGTATGTGAGTGCAGTCATGTGTGAATTTGCACGTGTGAGGTTGTGTGTACGAAGAGTGCAGCTGTGATGTTGTGTGATCCGTGTGGGTGCAGGTGGTCCATATTGGCCAGATTTGTGTGTGTGTGTGTGTGTGTGTGTGTGTGTGCGTGTTTGTGTGTGTGTGTGTGTGTGTGTGTGAGCCTGTGAGCCTGTGATCCTGAGCACAGCTGTGATATGGCAATATACTCAGCATCACGTTCAGCTCAGGCTATTCATACATCATCCCCACAGTTTCTACAGTCATTTGTGAGGATGCACTCTGGTAACAAGCTCCATCTTCAGCTTCCTTGTGCATGCCTGTGACTGTACAGTCGGTGTGGCAGTGCAGCTGTGTGATTGTAGTGCTTGATTCTGTGGGTGGCTGTGTTTTTCTGAGTTAAGATGCAAAGCTTTGAGGTGAGAAGAACAAGCGCTTTATTATTTTCTCACAGAGATTTATGTGCAATCTTCCACTGTGGCTCAGCGGGGCCGGATATCAGAAGCCAGTAATCTCAGCCACGGATTTAGTGCCAGAGTCAAAGGGTCAACAACCTCTCCATCCACACACAAGTATCAACATGTGATGGATAACCAGGACCGCATCAGGACACGGAAATGCTTAGTAAGCCATATTGTTTGTGTCCGTACTGACAGCCGCCATGTCAGTTTTTTGAGAGAATTAGACATATAGCCACTAAATAGTTGGCACTTTTCCTGAGCTTGCATGTTCCTTCCTCCCACTTTCCAAAATACATGTTTGTTGACCCACGCAAAATTTTACTGAAAGCTATTGTAAGGATTTGTAAAGGTATGTAATCATTGCCTTCAATCAACTAACTTTCGTATAATGTGTGATGGAAAAGGTTATTTCAGAGTGGGAGCGCATCTCATAATTAGTCGTCTGAATCAGTTTTTGGTAAATCAACACTAATTTCAGGTACACACTTTAATAGCGACAAGACTATTCACAGAGGATAATCTTCTCTTGTTTGTAAAAGACAACATCCAACGATGCTGTCAGTTTCAGACAATAAGGTGTCACTGGCACACTTGTGGTCCCTACTCTGAACATAATGCGCCACTTATTCATACTTTGTGAGAGCTCCTTTCAAACTGATAAAAGAGGATTTTATACATGATAATATAATGAAGATTTATCCCTAAAATCTGCAGCAATAAATAACTTTCTGTAGTCAATTTCTCCACTCACACATCCTAACTGATTATTCAGCAAAGTTCAGAGAGATGGGCTCTCGGAACGCTCTTTCACTTTGAAAGCCCGTGGGACAATTACTGACACACATTGACACGAAAATGTAATTAAAATGTCATTAAATGATAATCAAAAACTGCAGCCATCATGATCCCAGCGGGGTAATCTACAGGGCCTGTGAGGCACATGCAGGCATTGAGAACTGTTGGCAGCACTGGCATCATCACAAATACCACTTCTACAGCCATTCAAACCGCATTCATGCCGGACTGCGGTCACAGGTGACACATACACATCAGACTTTGCATGCATGCATTTGAAATCCCCACTTTTCAGTGAGTTATTAGGGCCTACAGCAACATTTAAATTGACAGTACTTTATTTGCATGAAAGTGAATTATTAAAGGCCCAGAAAACACATTTTCTCAATTTGCTTCTTACTATGAGAGATGTCTTCCCACATGAAAACAAAATAATCTGCTAAAGTAAGAACAGTTTTATTTATTTTTTTACATAAGAGAATTCTGTAGTTGTGCATTTGTCTGTGCTCTTCTCACTGGTTTGAAGTTGGTCCGTCTCAGTTGGACTATTGCCATGCTATTTAGTACACGCATTCATGACCCTCTCAGAATGAACTGTAATCTTTTCATCTACCTCCATCATCAGGGCAAAATTTAAATTGGTTTAATACTTGATTTGGTTTAATAGCTACGCTAATGACATTCCCATCAGCCTCAGCTTTGTGCTAATTAGCAAATGTTAGCATACTTACAACCTAAACTTAAGATTGTTAACATTTAATTAAACTACATTATACCTGCAAACAGCAGGAATACAACTGCACTGTGAGCATGCTAGCATGCTGATGTTAGCATTGATTTCACAGAGCTGCTAACAAGACTAGACCATCTGTAGCTTGTTTAACTTTTAATAAATAATATTTGATGACGTCATTTAAACTCTGATTTAGATGCCTATGTAGTCATGAACAACCAATGTTATCAAGAAAAATGTAAATGTTGAAACTAGTTTCCAGTGGCTTTAACACACATCATAGCCTATTCCAACCTATTCTGGTGGCGGTGGTGGTGATGATGAGTACAGCCAAAAACATTCCAGTCAAGTTTAGTTTCTAAACGTTGCAGCCAATATCTAGAGTGCTGGAATCAGCCTGGAGTAAACAAACAATAACCGTATCTGTATTAAAGAAAACCATGTCCACACCATCAAAGACCCACATTAAAGCAGAGCTAGGTTGGAATTGTTTTGTTGACCCACTCATCACCCTCAAACAGGGATTCATCCTGGCTCAGTCAACAAAGGATATTGCTTAAAATGTACATTACATTGTTGTTTGACTTCTTTTTCCATCAGCTTTCTTCTTTTTGTGCCAGAATCATGTAGTCGTAATTGTTTTCTTGTTACTAAAGCAAATGTTGTTGTAATGTATAAGTCTTGCATGCTTGAGAAGCAGCTTTAAGCCTCATCTATATAGTTCTCTTCTGCAGGGCTCTGACCCTCCAACCTACCAGCCAGCAGACGTAGAGCAGACTGGCCGTACACTGCAGCAGACAGCCATCCTGCTCTAAAGACCAAACACGTTGTCCAAACACTGGTATACCCTGTTCTAGCAGTCTTTTTTGTGCGGTGGATGACTGTAGAAGCTAAACCTTAGATGTGTTACTTCTTTGATGAAGATGAGAGAAAACCAGTTCAGTCAGGGAGGAGGCAATTCTCTGTCAATGCTTCTCTCACACTGATTCTCCGGCAGCAGTTTGAAAGCTTGCCCAGCAACAGGGTTGGCAAAGGTGTGGAAGTGCAGAGCAGTGGAGATTTTTCTTGAGTGAAAGTATATGAAACACCAAACAATTCAACTCAAGGATCAAGTTGTTCTTGGTTTGTATGACTCATATCTCAGGCAGATCAGCCCAGACATTGGCTGATAATACAGAATGTGTAAACAGAGGAATATGCTTCTTCTTTTTTTAAATCATACAAAAGGTACTCATAGGTACAGTATTACAATCATTCAGTGTTGTGTTTCCCAGCCATACACATTCCTTGATCTTCCAAAGACAGGTCTGTTTAGTCCCACATGTGTGCTTGCTAGCACAAAGGTACATGCCACGTGTCTCATTACTAGGGCTGTCCTCCATTAAAGAAATTCGTAGTCGACTGACAAATACAATTTCGTCGACTAATCGCTTAATTGATTTAATCGACATCAATCTTAATTAATCCTCCACAAATAATCCCGCAAAAGAACCACTTTAAATCTTGTGTTTACCAGAGATGTGCTGATAGTTTTTGTAAATAAATCATTCAGCATTAAAAAAGCATAACAAATGACTAATCTACTAAAGAAATCTTAGCAAAACTACAGAGTAGTCGACTAAGAGCAAAACTACAGACTAGCCGGCTAATCGACGCAGAGAGGGCAGCCCTACTCATTACTGCAATACGTTGTACAACCGAGATGTGAGGGACAAACCAGTTTTTCCTTGGCTCAATTATGGACTTTTTTTTAACTCTGCGGGATGATGTGTCGACAGCCAAGCCTTAAATTATTGTAGAAAATAATCCTTTTAACTCATTTGTTAGCACATTGTTGTTATTGTTTGAGTGTGCCACACATATGGGCACAAGCTCAGCGAGTGTGTAGAGGATATTGGGCGTTGTGTAGCTCAGCTGGGATTGTGAAGTGCAGAAGCTTGTGCCACAACATCAAGTCACTGCCACTTACCTGCTCTATTGACCGTAAAACAACAGGCCGCAATAACAGTGGACCTTGGAATTGGAAACAGCTCCTGGTCTGCCCATTTGGTAATAAACAATAACTGGCTCATTTCACACTCTTCAGATCATTCTCTTGGCTCCTATAGCCGCTAGAAACAGAAGAGAACCTTTATGTAGACATGTGATGTTAGCAACTGTGCCCTCCATTAAACCTTTAGTGACTGTAGCTGTGTTCGAAACTGTTCCCTATCACGGAAATAGTGCACTATATAGTTTGTTCGCCATGTTGTAGTGGTGTTCGAATTCTCTGCGGTTAATTTCATTCACTATATAGTCCACTTTGAAACACCCACAATGCACTGCTAATTTGAGTGTACATACGATGTAACCTACATTTTACTCCCGTATACCACAATGCAACGCGGCCGTGTTTTCCCAGAAGAGAAGAAGAAGCAGAAGTCACAGCGAAAACTGAAAAGGAGGAAAATGGAGCGGACTTTCGTTTCTAAACAGTGGAAATGTAACATGCAACATTCCCTATATAGTTCACTATTTAATAAACACTATATAGGGAATAGTGAGTGAGGGAACAGTTTTGAACACAGCTTGTGTTTCACAGTATTTCTTGGTTTAGGTGTCAAACCATTTTATTTGTTATGGTTATCCTCGGTTTGTTTTTTGATACAAAAATGCCATAACTGTAATCTGTGCTAATGCTTGCACATTAGTATGAATAGTGCTTCTTGTAGCCTGCATAAAAAACACTGGCTTGCAGTAGGACCACATTTCAGTCAATTTGGTGAACTCATGGATATATTGTAAACCGTGTGCCACCTGTAGCACAGATTCAATGCAAACTCAATTAAGTCTGGATTTGAAAGAACAATAGTTCATCTTGAAATACAATACAAGTCTTTATACTATCTTATTTGTTGTTTTTTTGGCACCTGGCAACACACACTTTGCCTTAGAAGTGGCTGCAGAGAGCATCTTCTCACGAACATGATGGATGTGTGGACGAATAACTCGGGCAAATGGAAAAGTAAACAGCCGCGGGTGGTGAGAGTATTAGAGGAGATTATACAGGTGGCGGGCTGCGGGGCTGCCCCATTAACATCAATACCGTCCTGGCTTTAGAGCAGAGGGGGTGTGCTGCTTCTAAGCCCTGCTCTGGGGCCACTCACTCCACTCCAGGTGTGTGACTCTGCTAAACTTGCCTTCATCCACCGAGGGGTGATAGAGGCTTATTATTCCACTTTTAATGCTGGAAACGGGGGTTCGCATGTGGCGCAGCAAGATCATAAAATGGAAGTTGTGTGTTTTTCTCACATTTCATCATGTATGGCTTACAGAGTATCTGAGGGCTATTTCACAAAACCAAGATAAGGGATTAAGCCTGGATTTCCCCGTTATCCTGGCTCAATTTAGCCTTGACTCGGTTTCACAAAAGCAGAAGCACCTAAGTTACCATGGAGATTTATTCTGTGCAGCTAGCCTGCTCCTGACCAGGCTAACAGCCATGATTTATTAATCCTGCTGCCTTTTCTGTTCACTCAGCAGTGGTTTTACGCTATTGTTATCAGCCTGCATTAAAATACAACAGGTGCGTATTGCTGTTCATTTAAGTACTGTTATTATTTAAAGTTGTGACCATTATTTTTCAGAATTATTCATGTGACAGTCATTGTTACTGTTATATTGCTGTATGCAGACTGCTATTCATATTGTTGTTAGAAGTTTGATGAACATATTATAGCAACAACAGACAATACGACAATACAGATTAGCGCTGCCTGCTGTTTTGGAGACGTATTACGTCTCGTCTCTTCGGTGTGTTCTGAGGCATTTTTTTGACCAACTCTGAGAGACTGATCAGTCCAACTGCCTTTTCTGCCGACGGTTGGCCATCTGGTTGGTGTGTAAGCAGCTTTACTGAAACCATTCAATGAGTCCCTTGTCATTTGCAAAAACGAACAGTTGTACACTTTGCATTAAAAGCGATCAGTGGAAGTTAATATGACTTAGGAAATTTATATTTAAGCCCATGAGAGAGAGGGAGAAACCGAGTGAGAGAGATATTTACGCATCATATTCTAGCGTTATAGAAAATTGATCTTCATGGTAAATTTCCTGAGTAACATTATCTGCTTACTTTTAAGGCAAAGAGTACAACTGTTAATTTGTGAAAATGATTAATAGCCTAATCCTCGAATGGTATGATTATGATGGTTTCAGTTCACAGCAGTTGTCAGTAAATGTATATTTTTAGGCTGCTTACGCATTCAGTCAGTCCGTGATCGTCTGCCTCGCTTTCTCTCGCTGTTTCATTACAGCGGCCGTGTTTCTTTTCTTCATTTTACAAATAATGTGTTTCACGTCATCATACTTCCACAAGAAGCTGCTGCTCACTCTGTGTAAAGTGCGTATTCTCCATTTTAGCATCAGTAAATCTGTTATCGACCTTGCGGTCTGTTAAAGAAAGCCGTGAACGCATCTATCCAAATTACTTCATCCTGGCTCGACCTAGTCGCTCCTCCTCAGCCTGGCTTGGCATTCATGAAACGCACCAAGCCAGGCTGCACAGATTAGACTAGGTCAAGCCTCGCTTTATCGGTTATCCTGGATTTATTTTTTTTCTTGTGAAACACTGTGGCATCAGATGAATGCCAAATTGCCACAGCATTTGACAATGTGTCATACTTTTGATGTGGCTGACAAAGTGCATTGGTACAGCTGAAAGCAGCATGTTATATTGACTTGTTTATGTCAAAACCATGTGTAACCGGACACGTGTAGGGGTGTCGGCTAAATTGTATTAATTAATTGGATTCCAACCCAATCCCTTACTTTTTACTACACATTTGTTTTTGAACCAGGGGTTCCCTCGAACACAGGCAATTCCACAATTAAAAACTCAGAGACGTAGGCTACATTCAAAACATAATTATACTGTATTAAAGCAATCAATAAAAATATGAACAACAATTAAATCAAGATAAAAACTAAATATAAAATACCAATACCTGGAATTAAAAATAACCAGAAATAAAACAAACAATGGAGCTACTAAAAAGTGACAGGAGTTACACTCTCAACAGGGGCAACTAGAAACAAGTGGCCTTAAACTTCATAAAATCCCAGCAAAAGCAGACTATAAATCAATAAAACAAGTCCTAGCAAAGCCACATGTTAAAACATGCACATAAAATAATTTAGCCACTTCTTTCCTACATTATACATGCGTATCTCTCTTATAAGAAACTTTGCTTTAGTAGTTTTCCTCCACAAACAATGATAAAAACTAAAAACACAAAAGCAGCAGTGACTATCTCAACTCTGCAGGTACACAAAAGACATGGGTTAGTGGTATCCGTTGTTTACAATGGCATGTAAGTCAACCAGAACTTACTAAATGTTTACCTCACCTGTGTGCAACACTTCGGTCAGTACAGTAGGATATCGTAAACTCTTGACCCTGAGCGTGCAGTCAAGCTGGACCTTAACGAGTCAATCCTACGTGTGACACCGGAGCAGCACAGCGCACGGAGACATCTGTCTGGACAACAGGTTCTTACTCCCATCTCGTAAAATACGGACACTTGGTCAGGTGCCTTTGTCGTTGTTATTGACACAAAGTCTCCTTTAGCATCATATAACACGCTTTAACTAAACACGCTTGGTCTGGACTATTGGCGTCCCTTTTGACGCAGTTATATTAAGGTAAAGGTCGTGGGTGTGCTTACGTTTCCGTGACTCGCGGGAATAACGGGACGGTTGAGTTTAGAAAAAGGTTGTGGGTGGGCTTACGTTTCCATGACTCGTGGGAATAACGGGACGGTTAAAGAAGAAAGCGACTTTAGGAAACGTGACAAGCGGGGTCTCATGAGTGAAAGTCCAGTGTTTGACCCATCCACCACCCCAACCAACCTCCTTACACGGCCTTACATACTACTCGCTAAACCCTGTGTAGCTGCCTGCTCTCCCCGGTACGTTATACAAACACGCTGAAGGACACCTTTTTCGTCAGCCACTGTCCAAACGTCCGTATTGTACGAGTTTGGAGTGAGAACGGGTTGGTCTGGAAACATTGTGGAATCAAGAACATTTTACAAACTTAGATGACATAAACACGGTAACGCTACAATCAAAAGCTACATACCTTGCACTCGGAAGACACTGCAGAGCGAAAGAGAACAATTTGCTAACGGTTACACATGTGACACTAATTATTTAGCATGAGTCATGAGCAGCGCATCTATTTATCCAAATATAATCACACAGAGGAGCGAGAAAAGCAGGAAAGGAAGGTGTTCGACTTTCAAGATTTCTGTGTGTGTAGATTGATTGCCAATTAGACAGGCAGACAGAACTGTCTTGGTTCAGGTTTAGGGACAGGTATTGACGCCCCAGGCCCTCTCACTGGGCCTTTGTCTGGGATTTTTTGATAGGGTGCATTTGTGTTACCATGGGGACATAGAAATTAACCGCTTTCTTATTTGCACTCCTCTGTTCTCTCAGAGGGAGCTGCTTTTTGAATGCTAAACAGTGTTGCTATATCTTCAAAAGGCGACATTGGATTGATCCCCCTGAGCCATCAAATCTAGGATCAATTTACCTCTGTGCCCCACCCATGCAGCTTCCACCATCTGAGAGTGAAAACAGAGACCTAATGTTACATCAGGATCCGGACTGGATGTTTACTTTTGTCCAATTCCTTAGAGGCCACTGTCAGAACATGTGAATATATGCATATCTCTCTCTTTAAGATTAAGATTACTCAACTAAACCACCATTAAAGCAGACAACTGCAAAAGAAAATACAGATATTTTCAAATAAAAATGGCTCGTTAAACACCGGGTCCTTGGTTATTTTAATTTTATTTAACTTTTTATGAAGTGATATCTCAAGTTTATGAAGATACAAATAAGTATTAATAGAAGTTAAAGGAAGTTTACAGTAGTGTTAATTTCGTCAGACGAGACTAAATATGTTCGTCCACCTTTTTTTCCATTACTAAGACGAGACAATAACGAGACTGCACCAATGTCCAAAAACGCTAAGACTAAATTAACATGCATTATTGTTGACAAAAAAGACGAGACTAAAATTTTGCATAAAATAAAAACTAAGATAAAATTTCTCTTCATTTTCATCTACAATCGTCTCTACTTTTTCATCGTGAGATAGAATATTCAGCTGTTACGCCTTCAAAATATTCCGAATGAGTTCGTGCTGTTGCTGCCAGCCTCTGTCTTTTCTCAGAAAACACTTCTCTCCAAACTCTATCTCTGAGCTCAGATTGCTGTCTTTCTATTTCCTTGCCTCTCCTATTTCTGCTGATGGTGTGTAATGACCAGCGCGTCTGACTGCTTGCTGTCATTGTTGCTGCTGTTGTGCTCATTTGCGTATCGTTGGCCAGCTGATGACAGATCTGCTGATGGTCTTTAATTCGGGATCGATTTGTTGTTTCTCAATGATCGGCTCGACAGAGAGAGTTTGATTGGTCCATTGATGGTTGACGTGCTCTCTCAATTATTCTTTGTGTGATACTGTATAGAGCTCAACAGTCCTGCCCACAGCCGGTGCTGGAAGTAAAAATACAATGCAATTTCTCCACCGACAATTGGAGTATAAGCCATAAAATCCTAACCGTCAATGGTAGACTTAAAACCAGCTACGACATGACTAAGCGATTGTATATGCTCATATAGACGCCAAAAGTTCATGGGGCACCAACCTTGTTTTGAGATAAATGTCTTTTATTCGCGATGTCTTGGATAAGTACTTCATTACCCACAATCCTGAACAATCCCACAGTGATGCCTCTGATTGGTGGAACTCATGTCATGTGACTGGTTAAACCCTAAACCCAGCGAAAGTCTGTGAGTCTTTGCTGCTGTACTGTGTAGGCTACTGTAACGTTACGGTCTACTGTACGATCTTTAATAAAAAGAAGAAAAAAAAAACCTGTGTTGCGTTTCTGCACGGTAGACTTATCAGTGCAATCATGATCTCCTTGGCTGCCATGATGGCTTTTTTCATGGACGAGAACAAGTGTCCAAAGGGGTGAAAACTTTAAATTGGGTCACGTTATTGAATGTAGTGTGTCCGAGGTTCAGCTTTGTTTCAGGTTTTGTAAGGGCCAGCATGCAGGGACAAGACCTACAAAGTTGTGGTGAGTTTTGCAGGGAGGTTGGTAACGTTAGTTAACATTATCCATTCACTTTAGCTAGGCTACTGTAGCCTTCATACTGTATGAGTCATATCAATCATATATTATTTCTTTATTATGATTACTACTGAAATAACTGCTATTAACTGTACATTCACTATATAAAAATCACTATGTTTTGGAAGAAAAGTGTGAGAGGCTGTCGTCGGATTGGGGTTCGGGTGTTTTGACTGAAATGGAAATAATCTCAGAAATAATTTGTTATTTAAAAAAAGACAAATGTTTTTGACTAAAACTTGACTAAAATATATTGAGTTTTCTTTTGACTAAAACTAGTCTAAAACTTGACCAACAAAAAAAGATATGCGAATGACTAAATATGACTAAAACTAACAAGAACATTTGGCACAAGACTAAATTAAAAATAGGTGACAAAATTAACACTAGTTTACAGTGTGTAATCAGGCAACATGAAAGAACCAATCCAACTGCAGAAACAATAGACAGACTATAGAAATATCTTAGTAACATTAAAGCATTAGTGCGTAACTTTCTGATATTAACGTCCGTTACATTCAAGCCAAATGAGTTGCTACAAAGCAAATTAAGACTATCAGCTCCACACAACTCTCTGTATTTCTCTGTATGGCTATGTTCAGAAGACTGTGTCGTCCAGCGACTTTCCCACGCAGAAGCTTGAGTCAAGATAATTACCTCTTCTGAAGAGTCCATTGTGTTTTTTTAATCCTCCGTGTCCTCCTCGGCTACTAGCAACTGCGTACTGGAGGAGGGTGGGGGCGCGATCACTGAAGGCTTGTATCATGTGGACGAGTTGACAGTGTTGTTGTCATTACTTAGAATTCCTCATGGGACATCACTTTAACTAACTTGAAACATGAATCAGTAACATGATATAGCACATATATGCAAATGACAATCCATTGCTGATTGTTATGTGAACAGTTGATTAGAAACGTGCTGCATTTACATTTTGCTTGTTGTTTTATGTTGAGATTCCAAGATTTAGCAGTCAAAGGTTGGACCAAAAGTATGCAATCTGTGTTAAATTAATGGCTCCACATCTTTAATTGCTCCACAGCTGGACTTCAAACTGACTGGACAAATTGAGGAGGGTTGAAGTATTCAAGTGTCTCTTGAATTTGGTGCCTAAACCTTCTCTAAGAGGTTGATTTTCTAAACCTCCATCAGAAGAGTAGGCCTCAAGTGGGCTCTTCACGGGCCATTGTGTCAAATAGTGTACCACACCCAACTTTTGGACAGCGGGACAAAGTCGCATATGGCTTGTTGCACAGTCTAAAGGGAGTGGTGACGTCACCGGCAATTGGTTTACAATGTGAGCTTTGGGTGCATGTTAACCCATTGATTACTGTATGTTTCCACATGCATGGACGGATGATCAACTGTAGCCAGTTTGGAAAATAATCACTCCTCAAATCAAGGATTTACAAGGATGGTGCAGTGGCCATTTGCATTGTACAGCCTCAATTGCATTCACAATGCAAAACATCATGCATAATGGTAATTGCAGTCTGTACATTCCAAACTTAACTGATTACCGTCTTCATAAGTATCCATACCTATGCGCCTTTAAGGTAATTGGGGGAGGACAATTATCATATGTCACAGCTTGTACAGAAAAATTATGTTTGGGCTTGTATAATGACCCACAAAATACAATAAAAATCTAGCATTAGAAAAAGATTTCTCCTCCAATGACATGTATAATTATAAAACGATTAGCTCAAATCAACATCATACGAAAGAGGATTAGGGACACGTGAACATTTTATTTGATTTCTTAGTTTAAAGTCAGAATTTTGAGCAAAAAGTCACAATTGTGAAAAAAAAGTTTTAAAAGTTCACAGTTCTGACATTAAAATCAGAACTTAAATACAATTTTCACGTGTCCCTAATCCTCTTCCGTAACATCCCATATAGTCTTGCTTTGACAGACCCTCCTCCAAAGCACGCTGGAGGAGAGTCTGGCTACTCCACATAGCATTCGGGGGTGGGAGGAAAATGTGCTCTGGTTCATTGGCATTTCATTGGCACCAATCACAATCATCTTGGGTAGTGCTAAGCACCGGAGATAAGCTGCGGTGCCACTGCAAAATAGGCTCGGAAGGAACTTGCTTTGGTGGAACATGTGTATGTTTAAAAGTTGTTGGATTTACCCTGCAGTGATCTGAGAAAAGGTTAACCATAGTCTTCATAAATTGTCCGGAGTTTAAAATGCCAACACAAAGGAAGCCCAAGGCAACGGATATCCGGCCTACATGAGTGAAATCCGGTGGATTTTCCGGCGGCAACAGAGCAATCCCGGAAGTGGAACGTCAAGGATACAGACTACATCCCATTCAACACCTATGATTCAAATTCCTTTGCACAATAAGTATCCCTCCATGTCTGAGAATAAAACGTGAGACTAATGAGCTAGCTGGCGCTACAGAAGGAAGCCGTTCATCTGCACACACAGCCATAACACAGAGCTGGTTTAAAATTGGCAAAGTATCCCTATAATAATAATAATAATAATAATAATAATAATAATAATAATAATATGCTATATTCTGAATATTTTCACCGCTTTACCTTGCTTTTGACCAGTTAAGTTGCCGTCCGGGAAAAGCAGAAAGCATCACTCTAAGTGTAGGGACATTTTCAACCTCTTCCCCTTCCCTACTCTTTCCCATTTTTTGCCATGACAGGGATGAAGCGAGGCTTTGAGAGACGGATGAGGAAGGGAAACCCTCCTGCTTGTCTTTCACACATTCCCCTATTTTTGGGGGGGTTGTTTGGTTTACTCATGAGGAGGCATTGTGGCTCAGATTGCAACCATAGACTGTTATCATTCAAGTGCTCCTTTGTTTTGATGCTCTCTGCAGCTTTGTGTGTTTGTCTCATCTCACCCTCCTCAGTGACATTTGGAGGATGCTATTCATGGAGACTTTGCAGCTCGTAGTACAGAGACACTGGAATCTGATAGTTCTTTGAAGTTCAGACTCCGGGACAATAAAAAAAATATATTTTAAGACTCATTTGACAGCCAAAGTAATTACTGTTTTTTCTCTTTTGTTATTTGTGTATATCTCAAGCCATTTCGTTGTTCTTCCTCGCTGTTTGAAAGACGACGATGCCTTAGTATAGATATGCAGCACAAATAAATCATACTTTCTCAGTGTAAACAAAGGCACTAGATATAGTCATGAGACAGACAACAAACTGGATGAAAGAAAACTTTACCCTTGAAATTCCTGGGAGCACTTCATAGCACACTTCCCAGACATTGACTGTTTATTCAGTTCAACAGGTAGAAGATGAGACAAGATAAATGTTCAATGATTTCTGTTGGGAAATCAGGTTATAAATACAGGCAACAGATGTAGTACATCTCATTAAGGATCAGATTCTAAATTTGTCTTAATTAAAAGCTGAACAGAAGGATATTTTAGGTAAAGACTTTTGAAAGGCAGTGAAAAGTTTATAACACATTGAATTTAAAAAAAGTGTTCTGACTTAAATCCCTAGGAGGCTAAAAATAAAGTTTTTGCTAACTACCAACTCTACCGCATACAATAAAACAGTTTAATAGTGATTGCAATAGTTGAGTTATTTTGATACATACGCTTATTCACTTTCATGCTGAGAGTTAAAGGGGAACCATGCAGGTTTTTTAGCATAATTTACCTTAACTGAACAGCTTTGGAGTCATTGGAATGGTTATATTACTTTTTTCAGGTTGAATGGTGGTCGTCTCGCTCCCCCCCTAGCGCCTGCGAGCGGAAAAACCACCCTTGCAGCTTGGCCGCCGGCCATAGTGTCAGGAAGTATCGTGTGATATCAGGTCTGGCAATGTATTGAATTGCTTCACGGCACTGCACACATACGCCCATTCAGGAACCGGCTAAAAGGTAGCGATGGAGTTTTTCACACTATCGTCATGGCTGAGCCGGCAAAAAAAAAAGCAGAAAGCTAGGAAAGCATTGTCGGAGGAACAGAGAAAGAGGAAACGGCAGACTGACCGAGAGGACTCAGACACAACTAAACATAGGAGCTGCCAAATATCTATTCCGAAGCTGTAGGGGGAGCTCCATAGAGAAACCTGCCAGCAAAAAGCGAGAAAACAGCGAAGAAACTGCATAGAGTCCCTTTAAATATAAAGGTCGATACCACTTTCATGTTTGTACAGTAATTAGAAGGCTGCTTAGCTTAGCATTAAGACTGGAAATAGGGAAAAGCCGCTTACTGGGCTCATTCCAATGATAACCAAATCCGCCTACAAATTAAACAAATGTCATATACCGTGTTCAACCTATTACCTCCTGACCGTTCAATACAAAACCATTTCTTGTTAAAAATATATCACATGTAGGCTACAGACTTTCTTCACGTGTTTATTTTCCTTCCTAGAGTCATCTTTATTGAAATGAAGTGATTACTTGGTTTCTGAATGCTCTGAAGCTGATGTCCTCGTCTTGTTTTCTCTCACCTTCCGCCTATAGAGCAGTGAGCAGCGCTGGCCGGTAGGAAGAGTTGATTAAAAAGTAATAAAGCTACAGAGGGAGAGACGGACAGAGAGAGATTATTTAAGACAAGAAAGAGAGACAGAGAGAGATGTATGATTGCACTGGGATCATCTGCTTTTGGCCAGACTTCCTCTTGAGTATTGCTTTTGATAGCTGACTTCATTAAGCGTGAGTTTACTAGCAGAGACACTCTTGGCTGATGAGTAATGCAGTCAATATTCTTCAGACAGATAATACCTGTTCAGACTGGACACACAGCAGCGCAGCACTGCTACAGCTGCTTGCTTCAAATGAAGGACCTGGCCCAGGGGATCGGTTGGTCATCTGTTGCACGGCTCCCAGAGTTTGTTTCCAAAGCTTATAAATCTGGACAGATTGAAGCTCCAGCCTGCAGGGAAAAAGCCATTTAATTTACAGTTATTAAAAACAAAGTGACTCTCTCCTCTTCAATGTTCTCTCCTCCTCTCCTGGAGCTACAGTGACTATATTTATACAGAAAACAAGTAATTGATTTTCAGCCCACAGAAAGGCAGTTATGATTGCTTTGGATGTAGAGGTAAATGCAGGTGTACTGCAGATCACTAAAATACAATTGTGGTGCAGATTCAATAGGTTCAACATAATATTGTTGTTCCTTTTTGCAAAGAGCAAAGTAAGCCTCAAAGAAAAATTCTCAATTGAAAAAATGTGTCTATGCTATGGTTTACATGCTTTAGTGGTATAAATTAAATTTGCATTATTTACTTATGGCCTCAAATATCAGGTGGCCATCTTTGTGTACAAAAGTCAACATCAGCAGAAAGGTAAACCAAACTTTCTTGGTTGCTTCAGTTTGTTTCAAGTCTATTTCAAGATCAATCTCACAAGTCTATCCATCCATCCAGCCCTTTGAGCTGTCTGCAATCATTCTGCATTAAATCCATCCCACTGTGTATGTTTGTACACAGGCCTACAATCTGTGCGGCAGTTGGAGGGAAAACTGCAACCACAGTTTATCGTCAAATGTTGCTATTTGTAGCCCTTCCAAACCTATAATGAAAACCCAATTTACCTACCGCAAGAGAGACAAAAACAAAAACCCTGTCACATACCCTGCTACATACATGATATTGAAAGACTATGTCTCAGGCAAAATAATGAAAGTATGAGTATGTTCCTTGGAAGTAACTGTAGTAGGTAGTAGGCTAGTTAGCCAGACATGCTAACCTTTGCAACTAGCATTAAAAAAGGCAAACACACTGTGTCCAATCCTTATTTTTCCCTTATATTTTTGGTTTCGGAAAGGCTAAAAAAAATACACTGTCCTTCACACATTTCATATAAGGAGTTTTGCTCCATGCACACCTGTTTTAACATGGAGAAATCCAAAGATTACTTAGATGAGACAAAAAAGTGAACACTTCCTCAATCTGTGGCATCTCGCAGCAGAAGCAGTTTGAAACAAGAGCCTGTGTGGAAAAGGAAAATAACGGTTTTTAGTCGAGTTGGCACAGGAAGTCAAAGGAACTCTGCACTGCAAACCCAGGGCAGTCTTTATCAGCTACATACGTACACCATCTTTCTTTCTCTTACTCTCCCTGTTTGCACACATTAAATTATCATAAAATTCACATTACCTTGATCTCTCTATAGACAAGAACCTTATGTGCTCAGCAGACATCCTAAACAACAGGAATTCTAACATTTATCTATTCATTATTTGAGTTGCTCAAACCTGCTCAAAGTGGGCTCTTCATTCCAAAGTCCATTTTTAATACATCAGAGGCTCTCCTAATGGTGGTATTAGGTCCATATCTAACACACACACACACACACTGAGAAACAATATGGCCTGCTTTTAGAGCAGGCAGATGAACAAATGCACTCAGACGGAGGAATTTGGGTCTCCTCTGCCTTTGTGTGAAATATTACAGACCTGATTGGAAGTGACACAGCTATAATTCCACATGGTGAGAGGGACCAGCCTTTGCTTTACCTAACACACACACACACACACACACACACACACACACACACACACACACACACACACCTAATTTTCTCACATTTTCATCAGTATATCGTTATGCTTATTAGAACTGCAGAATCACATCATCTATTATTCTACAGCCTGCTGGCATGGTGACAGTGCACGGAAATAAGCACTGATATACAGCTAATGCTTTAGACAAACAAAAGCACAAGACAATGTTTCTAGAGATGCTTACACAAGGATCAGTGCTGAATTAAAAACGCCAGAGTTGGAAGGGAATAGTCTAGACATACAGTGGAGGAGTGTTCCACATTTAGTCTTGTACTTCGACCTGTCTTTGTTGATCCTATCAAATTAAAAATCTATCACACAATACATACTCTAATACATGTGTTGTGGTGCATAAATCCTACAAATTAGAAGTCGAAGTTCCTTAACCTCAAAGGTGATTTCTACATGATTTAGTAGATGCACCTATTAATAAGTAATGGTTTTAAGATTAAATGAGAATGTAGAGCAATATGTACCAATCTTTGTGATTGGATCAATGTAATTTGCAAGTCATTTTTCATGTATAACTTTATTTTCATTGACAGCAATACAGAAAAACAGACTTTGGGTAAAGACCCAGGAGTAGGTAGAGAGATTATATCTCCACACTGACATGGGAATGCCTCGGGAGCCTCCAGTCAGAGCTGGTTGATGTGGCTAGGGAAAGGGAAGTTTGGTGGTCCCCTGCTGAAGCTGCTGCCCCCGCGAACCGGATAAGCGGTGGAAGATGAATGGATGAAAATACAGTTAATGTTCTAATCTCCTTGGATCGATTTTTTAATAAAACTAGTGCAGTGCCTGTTCGAAACATTCTCATTAGGAACGGGACGATTGCTTGGCCTCCGGTATTGCTGCTTGCAGCTTGATTGAGAACCGCTCTTCCAAACAACTTCAAACTCAACGTTGCGCCTTGGGTCCTGATCAATGCACCTTCCATGACATAGGGAGTTTCCCATGTCGCTTAAAATGCCTCCTTGTCTCCTACACTTGCCTCCCTTCCTCGAGTCTTAGTCCCTCGCACCGAGGAGGTACGGGAGAGACGCAAGAAAATCATGGGAGGAGAGAGGAACAGAGGAAATGTGTTTCAGAGTGATAAGACGTCCTTTCCTCTGAAGTGTCACATGAATACGCCAGCTGTATGGGCAGAGTTAGCAACTCCTTCAGCTGCATGGCTTCCGGGAAGGCTGCTCTCGTGTATCCTCGCTCATGGCTCCTCGGTGATCCCTCCTTGATGCTCGCTCCTCAGGGCAGAAATAAGAGCTTTGAGACCTTCACCGAGGAGGGACGGAACAACATTCGGTTCAGTCGAGGACAGAGGAGTCGAGGAATTAGCGACATGAGATGCACCCATAGTTGCATCCTATAGCAATGCTAGCGTAGACGTGTCATTTGCTATCAGCTATTTCATTCCGAAAAGTACATTGTTGATGCTTAAAATGTTAGTTTGCTTCAATGTAACATCTCCAGTCTCTTTCTTCAACTGTTCTTGGATGTACTGTAGCGAGCGTCGAAGAGAAAGCTGTACCCAGCATGCCGCTTAGCGGTGTAACAGTTATTAGCAAGGGGGTAAGCCTCTCCTCGGACCGCGAACCTCCTATGGCGCCATTTTAATGCTACAAAGCGATCACCCCCCGTTAGCATTCCATTGACTGCCATTCATTTTGGCGCCACTTTGACAGCAAATAACTTTACATCTGAAGCGTTTAAAGACTATTTGTCCATTGTTTATTTCTAAAGAAACACGACAATGTATAAAAGGCTCCATTACCTTGTATCTCACGTTATGGCTCCGTAGCAGACGTTTTTATAAAAATAGGCTAACGATTGTGTCATAACCACGCGACTTACTGTCGCATAGTAGAGGAATTACCGTATAGTACAGGAGAAGCGCGCAGGCAGTTTCGTCTCACATTAGCTGTTTAAGTGCAATTACTAATGTTAACTAGCATTTTAGTTAGCAATAATTAGCCTGTGCCTATGTTATCTCCTTACATATACCTACGCTCTCCGTCTCTGCAAGATTGGGAATGATTGAGATCTCTCTTGGCACAGCTACCAGAAGACTTACAACTTTCAGACACGTTGCTCACGTCACATTTATGTCGTCTCTCTCAGTTGGAGGCTGCGCAGTAACGCTCAGCGCTCACCGGAAAAGTGCTTCTAACGGCCTTCACTGGTCTCCGTCCAGAGCAACGGGATCGGTTGGTCCACTCTTATATACAGTCTATGGTTATTGGTGGTCCTCATTCAATACACTACACCAGTCATTCCCAAACTGTGGTCTGTGGACCACTAGTGGTCCGTGAGGGTACTGCAGGTGGTCAGTGGAAAAGCTAAATAAAATATAAAATATTTTTTTAACCTTCATTTTACTAGGAAATTCCCATAAAAATTAAGAATATGTATACTGATATAAAATTTAAATTAAATTGTCAAGTTATTGTGTGATTACTAAAATAGGCTAGTGGTGCTCAGCCGTGACGTTCAAGTCCAGGGGCCCATTTCAGAAAACCGGTTTAGTGAAAACTCTGAGTTTGTTAACCCTGAGATTAGGGAAACTCTGGGTTTTCTGTTTCAGAAAGAGAGGTAACTTCACCTCAGAGTCAGTTACTATGGTAACTGAGCCTGTGAACCTAACCTGGTCGGGAGCAGGTTTTCTTCAAGAAACCTCAAGTTTCTCTCAGTCTCCTCCGTCTGACACCAGCCCAGCCTGCTGACACAGCCCTCTTTCATTTCCTCATTCATTCGTTCAGTCTGTATCAGGCGCATTTTAGCGCAGTTTGTTACTGTATCTGCATGAATGAAAAAAACACTATACAGTTACTATAAAACGACTAAAACTATAAAACGTTTTTTTTTTTGTCGACGATCCGTTGATGAACAAGCTGTATTACTTCGCAGGGTGTTAAACATACGTTGGGAGATGACATTGAGGCCCCGACGTATTTTAGTTTCCAGATAACTTCCTATTTGAGCAGTATTGTTTTACTTCCCAGTCTGTCAGTTATGTAGCCTACATAACCTTATCCGTCCTCATATCACTAATGTCACCCATCGTGGACATGCTCTAGGTACATCCCAGCAGATTATGTGTTGCATTACATTTTTTTGCAAACGGCAGTTTTCACTGTATAGCAAAGCGTCGTCAGAAGAGCGTGACTCGTGTAAAACGTGTTTTAAATGTTTTTGTAGTGTTCCCTGGCCACAAACCAGTAAGAGACATTAAAAAGGAGTTCCACAGTATTGCTAAATGATGTAAACCCCTTTGAAATAAAAGATTATGAATTATAATTTTGTTAAAGGGATACTTCACAGATTTAGCATTAAGCTTTTTATCAGTAGAAACACGGTAGTATTTTCGAATGACTGTGCTTCCCTCCATCATGTCCCCCTGAGACGAGAGATCTCTGTATTGTGGGTCTGGAAAAAATCTTCCGATGACGGAAATCGGCGATTTTTGCGTTTGAAAAGTTTGAAAACCCCTGCACTACACAGTGTGTACATACATCACTAGTAATACATATGGCCCATAGAGCTCACATTCAACTCTGCACTTCCTTGGATCCTCAGCAATACGTCCGCCAAGTGTGAAGTCAATCAGATGAACGGTTGTCAACAAAATCGAAGGAAAGACATATAGACATATAGACAGACTCCTTCCACTTTAGTTAGATGGACCAGTTATTTCTTGGTTATGGATTAGGTTGCAAGGGATATGAAATAGGAATGTTTTGAGAGTGTAAACAATCCATAACCCTGTATTTGTGCAAACCGTAGTTCCAAACACAGCCTTACACACAGCCCTTTAGGAATAAAACTCTTTCAAGGGCAGATGTGTAGAATGCTTAGCTTGTAGGTGAAGTGTATTTCCCCAAGCACACATCTAAGATCTCCTTAGTTCGGTAAATTTCTTTAATTATTACAACCCTGAAGCGGTCTGACTGAAGCTTGAGACGTATGACTAAAACAGCTGCAATAATTCAACCTAATAAACTCAGCAAAGGCCTTAAATTGACCCAAGGGACGATTTGATTCAGCCGACTCAAGTCGGATTTACAGAGCGTTTTGTTTCGTCTAAAATGCTGCTGCACAATTTAAGTGCAGTTAGTGTTAAAGCTTTTAATTTGATTGCATTCCAGTGATAGGCTGATCTCAGAACAGCACACATTACTCTCAATTACCTGAAAACATCTGTCCTTCTTGTCACAATACTCTTTGCTTCTAACACTCCCTATAAACTATTGAGTCATCTTTGAAGGGGAAAGCTTAAAGAGCAGAGTCGGCAAAGCTGGATCATTCAAAGATATATCTGCAGGCACCTAAATCAAACAATAATGTTTTTGCTTAATCCTTTATCTAGGTCATATCTACTGTTACTGTCTGGCTGTGAGGAGCAAGGAGAGTTCAGGGCAATTAGACTCTCACTGACATGTCCTCTCGTGTCATAAAGAAACTACAATCAGAATTGTTGTGGTTATTTCACATTGTCTACATTCCCTTCGAAGGAATGAGATGAGAGAAATATTAAAAAGTATGAGGTTGTGTCGATACTGGCGATCAAAACTGCTGTCACGAATGCAAAAGCTCCCATTTAAATTGTTTGGTGGGAGTTACTAATGCAGACAGCCAGTTATTACCCACACTCTAATTTCCTGTCCTTACTTTAAAGTTAATCCCCTGTACGTCGCTCTTCTTTTCTTGTACTGAAACTAAATCTAGCAATTAGCTCTTATCTTCTCATTTTGCAGACAATAGCTCTAGCTGAAATGAGTTCATGGTTGCGGTGCTTTTAATCACAACCCCGGACATTAGCCATTAGAGGAACCAACAGCTGTGCTTACACCCACCCAACTCACAATCGAGCCCACATGGTCATTATGGGTGGTTACTAATAAGGCTCTCTTTAACATGGGGAATCAAAAGAGGGCATTAGTAGTGAATATGGAGGATAGTTTCATTTTGGCCTTCAGCCATTCACCCAGGAGTACACAGTAACACTGAGCCCTGTAGGCAGCTGAGGGCATGTCATATGATGGGCAGTATTTATTTGCCTGTTTCACAATATTTAACCATGAAAACCAGTGCTTAGATAAGAGTAAATCCCGCATTAGAAGCTGAAATTCACCTAAAGTTAAAGCAATACATTTTGAGAAATATGCTTATTCGGTTTCTTGCCAAGATTTAGATGAGAACATTAATACCACTCTTTCATCTGTATGGTAAATATGATGCTACATCCAGTAGATAGTTAGCTTAGCATAAAGACTGGAATCCGAGGGAAACAGCTAGCCTGGCTCTGTCCAAAGGTAACAACCCACATATCGACACTTCTAAAGCTCATTAATCATGACAACAGAAGAAATCAAGTGTAAAAAATTACAATGTGGTTTTACGGGTTATGTGTGGGACTACTTCTTGACAGGGAGCGGTGACTTCCAGTAGTCAAATGGTTGCCTGGCAACCTCATGATAAAGTCACTTCATTTTTGTACAAATTAAACATATGAGCTATATGGTGTCCATTAGAGAGCTTTAGAAGAGCTGGTAGCCCGGTTTTCTTATCTGAAAAGCAATTTCTCATTGAAAATTAAATGATTGAAGACTGGTGGTTAGAAAGGTAGGTGAATCAAATTAGTCTAATCAAATTTAAGTAGAAATTATAGAAATGGTTTATTACAATGTTGACAATTTAAAAGGTAACTTATTTTTTTAAAACAAATACACTGCCAGTTACTTAAAATTACCAGATGAAAGGGTGAAATGGGCAGAGGCCAGCTGTGGATAGGCAATCTAACTCAGGGTGTGTTCCACGGGTGCTTAAACTTACCCACCACATGTGCTCACTGCAATCGATAGTCACTGCAAACCAGTTTACTGCAAATCATGTCACCACAAATTGTGTCCCAGTGCCATTATCACTACAAACTGTATAGGGACCCCCACTAGCGTGCCTAGCCTCGATAACAAACAGTTGGTCATAGCTAAAATACAAGCAGACCAAACATGGAGAGTGCTGCCTGGTGGCACTTTAACGAAGTTGTAGTAAATTAATTAAAATACTAAGAAACTAAACCAAGGCAAAACAGCAGCTGACAACCTTACACCATGTGCTCAGTAGACCAAGAAATATATCACGCCACTCCAGGTAGGGGAACTTTGAATTCCTAAAAGGTCACAGAGAGGGTCCCATTTGGCAACTGACAGGCAGAGAACACCAAAGAGGCAGCCATGATGGCACAGGTGCCTTAAATAACCTCAGCTAATGAGGGGGGTTTGGTCTGGGTGGAGCTATTTTGATACTAGGGAGGTGCGTTCAAGAGCAAACAGTGCAGGGCTGAACACCTGAAGTTCTGCACACCATCAAATCCCACTAAACTAACTGGCTGCTGGCTGTATCTTCATATTAAAGCTTCCCAAAAATGCCAAACCACTCCTTTAAGATTGAACAAACTGTACAGAGGTGTATAACCAGATGAGGTTTCCATGAAAACACATATGGTGGAAATGAAAATTACTGCAACCAGGTAAAAGTGCAATATTGGAGTTAAACTTTTTTGTTTTGTTTGCAACAAACAGCAGGTAATTATGTCCCTCTTGCCTTAACTCCACTCGATTGGTTTCGGAAGAGCTCCTAGGGTAAGACTCAATGGATGGATGAACAGATGGACAATAGATTTTTTCTTCCACTTTCCTATCTTTAGATCTGACTTTATTGAACTTTGCAGTCCAACTGTTCTGCTCTCTGACTCGCAGTTGGATGTTGCATTGAGGGATCAAGCCTCTGGCTTTCGCCAGCTTGCGTTGAACCAAAACTGAACAGGTTGTAGAACTGTACAAGACGAAAAAACAAACATGCACAACGAATTACATGACCCCAAACATGGATTACCCAAGGCCTTTATTTTACCTGACCTTTAGCCCTGATTATCATGTGTCGACATGCGGTTTGGTGCTTTAGCAGCAACGGGGATCAGAGTTGCCATAACTGCTCTTGTTAATACACTGACAATCCCTCATGTCTCTCTCTCTCTCTCTCTCTCTCTCTCTCTCTCTCTCACACACATACACACACACTCACTTTCTTTGTCTCTCTCCATTTATCAGGAAAAAAAAGAATCACAGAATTATTGATTCAGTGAAACAATTGATGCAGGAAAAACGAGTCAGGGGTTGTCACTCGTTGATTTACTTGTCAGTGCAAATCTTTGATCAGCAGCTGCAGTATCATGTGTGCGTTTGATAAAATGGGAGACGCTGGACGCAACAACAACAACAGCAGCCAACCTACAGTAAATCACTTCAGAATGAATGCAAGAGAAAACTGATCGAAGCAATATGAGGCAGCAGCAAGTATATAATAATACTTTCTTATTGAATTGACTAATGCTTTCCTCCTATGGTTTGTATTAACAAAATGCCTTCAATGTCTGAGCATGCTCACAGGCACAGTATAATTAAGCCTAACACTTGCACTTGTGGAAAATTCACAAATAGCGTCTTGTTTCATCGACTGGCATGAACAATTCAGAACCCCATTTCACAACACATACACCTTGAGGGAAGATAATTTACATCAGCCTCATTTTTAAGTCAAATACAGACATTGTGACGGTTTAATCGTTTCTCTTTTTCACCATAAAATCTTGAAAGAAATGTCCATCTGCTTAAGCAAACAAAGCCCTAGACGCACTGTTTTGTTTTTGCCGCTTAATGTGACATGATGCTGAATCACATTAAGCTGTGCCAGCTGGTAATGACGAAAATATGGATAAAAATTGTGATTATTGAAACTCGAGTATTTCTTTACAAATTGGGAGTCTCAGACTCTGAAGTTCAACAAGTAAAACTGCAGTTAAACTATAAACAACATAAATGTCACATTTACATGAGAGGACTTCTCAAATATTAAGTCCTCCTATAGATTTATTTGGATATGAATCATTTTCCATGTTTTTTTTTTATATTAGATAGAAACCAAGATATTATAAGTGGATTTTTAGTGAGTATGAATACTCTTTCAGATTATAGAAATGTATTGAGTTGATTCTAAACATAATATAGCAGAATAGCACAAAGCAACTTTTGTTTATGAGACAGGTGGACTGGTGCACAGGTCGGACCCATAATGTTACCTCGAGCTCTCTGTGAAATCCTGGCATTTGATGCAAAGTATTATTTTAGTTTTGAGTTATTTGCATTATTTAATAACCTTAAAAAGCAAATACAGGGAAACAGTTCTGGGACAAAATAATCCCTAACTAGATCTCATAGATGCCTCCTCTTTATTTTTTTTGTCTTCTTCCTGTCCTCTTTAATCCATCATTAAACAATTTGTTTCCCAGGCGTTATCTAGTTTATGCATTACTGGCTGCGATGTTGGATTATGTTTATTAATGGAGTTATCACCAGAGGAATCTGCACTACACAAAGCAGTAACACATTGATTTTCTGTCCAAACCAAAGTGTGTGTGCCTGAAGTAGTCTTTTTTTTTTAAAAGGCAACCAAAACCATGGAAGCAAACCACTGCCATCTAGTGGACAAACTGTCTACATGCTCTGATATAGGTATGTATGTGTCTGAAACAAAGAAACTAACTGAGGCCATGTTTTATATGAGATGTACCTAAAATATTGTTCTGAAACACATGTGGGATTGGTACATTTCAAGCAATGTATGAAACCTGTTTCGAGAGGGAGGGGTTTTGTTATGAGTGAAGGGATAGATTTGAAAATGTCACCCTATTTCTAGTCTATATCGTTAATGTTCCACTTCCGGGATTCCTCCGTTGCCGCAGGAAATTCCGCCGGATGCATGTATATCTGTTTTCATTTCGCCTTTAATTTTGACAGGACAGCTAGGTGAGAAAGGGGAGAGAGGTGGGGAAGACATGCAGGAAATTGTCACACGTCGGATTCAAACCCTGAACCTCTCAATAAATGTGCGCCTGCTCTACCCACTGATCCAACCCAGCCACGTTTGTGTTGTAATTTTAAACTCTGGTGATTTATGAGGACTATGGTTAACTGCTCCTCAGATCTCTGCATGGTTAATTGAGACAGCTAGCTAGACTATCTGTCAAATCTGAGTTTTCTCTCGCACGGCTATTTTACAGCGGCTCCGTGCAGAGCTTAGCGCCGTCCATGACGATTGTGATTGGTTTAAAGAAATGCCAATAAACCAGAGCACGTTTTTCTCCCATCCGGGAATGCTATGTGGACTAGCCAGACCCTCCTCCGCTCCGCAGCGTGTGGATGGTCTGGCAGAGCGAGACTTCCCTATTTCAAACATTTCAGTCTGAAATTGCTTAGTTTTTTCACGTCTCACCTTCCTCACTTTACCCCCCACACTAAGGTCAAATTTCAGTTCTTCTGAGTTCATACCACTGCTCCTATCAGAAGGTGATTGGCAGCAAACGGCAAGCCTCCAGAGTCCCACAGGTCTGTTTTGTTTACTGAGAAAATGTGGCATCCTTGAGAAGCCTCTCTGCTTTATTTATTTATTTTCTTTCTGAACCAACTGCAGTATGCTAATCCTTGAAGACTTCCGCTCCCACCTGTCAACCCTCATTATTTTCATGCTATTTTTGAGCTAAATAATGTAGAGTAGCTCGTTGCCAGTGAAATGTCCTCCTATCTTACAGTAATAAAGATGGAGATGGCAAAACAAAACAGGCAAAGACTTTATCAAATATTTACTTATGCCAAGGTCAGTTGCCATGGTGATTCTTAGACACTGACCACATTAGTCTATATAATTAAAATAAACTTTTTAAATGTTTTTAATTGGCTGTCAATTGTTCATGGAGAACTGAAAGGATATGTTCACATTTTCACTTACTGACTTGATTACTTTGCAACATGAATGCTGTTTTGTCTACTATTTACCTTGTGATGGTTGTAATGAAGGATAAAATATGTATAACTTTCTCTAGTTGTAAAATCCTGTTTTGGAGTCAGAGGTTTGTTTGGCATCTGATAAACATTCATAATCATAAATGTATAACTCTAACTGGACTTCCTGGAATATATTTTTACCTTAATCTGAAGCAACACCCATCATAACAGCTCAGCAAGAAAACATTACATTACATTACATGTCATTTAGCTGACGCTTTTATCCAAAGCGACTTTCAACCCTGAAGGTGCAAACTCCAGACAACAAGTAGTAAGTGCAGGTACATTAGCTTTAAATAAGCAAAACTACAAAGAGACATGTGAAAGTGCAGCTTTTTTTTCTCTTCTTTTCCTTTTTCATGTTTATCCGAAGTGTAGTGAAACAAAAGAAGAACATTGCAAATTAAAAAAAGGCTGGAACTTTGGAAGATATCCATTTATATTTGACTACCTCATAGTGCTGGAGTATTACATTGCAAGGGCTGTGGATTTTGTCCCCCATTTCTGGAATCACGTTAGAAAGGGATCTCTCCACAGCCAAGAAGTACAGGAGGAATGATCACAGCCACCATTTACTCTTTCAATGTACATATGGGCAAGTGGGTGATGTTTTAAGACAAACTTAAAAAAAAAAAAAGGGAACCTATCCTTTACATCAGACATGGAAAAAATATCAAAAACAAACTTGAAATCAGGCCATTATATTTGACTGTAACTGGAGCTGACATTGCTTATGTGTAGGTGGATAGAAAACTGACTCTGTAGTCAAGCTGATAAAATACCAGTTGAGTTCAGTGCAGGATAAAATGAACTGCACGTTGAATAAAATACTCAGGTATAAGAATGGTTCTCAGGATTTTGCCCATGCTCCACAACTCCCTTGTTAAAAATTAATTAGTTTGTTTGATCCTTAGACTTGATAAGGCCAATGTTAGGACCAAGTTTTAGAAGTCTTAACTCTTCACCATCACTGAGATTTTCTGTTAAGGACAGGTATCTTTTGTCCCTAAACATAGACAGTTGGAATACAATAAATACAGAACAGATACAAAACAAGGAAAACTAAAAGAAAGAAATACTACTGGAAAATGAAACTCACTAGTATCACCTAATCAGAATGACAGTCCATCCCCTGTCCTTTCTACACCTTTTGTCCTCCCCCTAAACTCTTGGATGTTCTTGGCCTTATCTCAAACACCTCTGTCCCCATGAATACAATTAACCCCTTCCCCCTCTCTCTCTGTACTCCATCCCACCGACTCTTGGCCATTACCATAAGCACAATGGCTAAATAGAGAAAAGGCAGTGAGCAAAAACCACAAAACCAGTCTCAAAGCTCATTTCTATTCTTTAGCCTGCTGGCTCGGTTTGACCTTCATGTTTGCACATTTGAATGTGGTTACACACAATGATTTTGATCCTTTTCTTTATCTTTTGTACAGCACACTGGTTGTCGACATGAATTAACTTGGCGAGGCCAGACATGTCTTTTGGGTCATAGCATAGTGCAAACCTCTGCGATGTGCTAAACTGTCCAATTTCTTCCGCCAGAGAGTCAAATCAAGATGCAGCCGATGGGGCAGAAGATTAGAATTGCTTATTGGTTTCACTTGAGCCGGAACAAGGACTCACTGACTTGGAAGAAAGACCAATTGATTTGTGGAAATTGCAGAGATGTTTTACAGTTGTAGATATCGTGGAGCATAAAACTGGTGGCTTTATCAATTTGTCAGGCATGGACTGTGTTTAATGAGCTGACATGATGAAGCAGCATTTTAATATCCCCGTGAGCAAGAGTGAAGCAAAGGGTTGATGGTGGTTGATGGTTTATTAATATACAGCACAGATTTCCTTACCTACTGACTGACTACAAAGCAAGCTGCCAGTATCAACAGTACCAATTGCAGACATGTAATACAGTAAGTACAAAGTAAACTGAAATGTATTGTTTAGGGTTGTTACAGTGGAAGTTCTGCAAAACAAGTTTGTCTGTGTGGATAGAACTGGAAGTGGAACTTCATTTAGTGAAGAACACCAGACAATAAAAGGCAAATATTCCCCAATATTGCAAGAAAATAGGTAGCCTGGAATGAAGGATCATACAAAAAATAAAAAAATCTTTGTTGGAAAATTCAAACTTAACCAAAGTTTGCATGATGGTTAAGACAATACATTCAATAGTGTCATGGGAACTATTTCAGTGCAAATACAGTGTGACAAAACTCACAGTTTATATAATGTGCATCACCAAAAGTTAAAGAGGCATACTAAAAGTAGGTCATCAAAAAAAAAAAAAAAAGCCAAAACCTTGAGATAACCACCTAAAACTTTGGTGCACAAAATGTGTACATTCAATAATCAAAAGTAGAACAATGAAAAAAGACTGAACCTCTGTTTACAGAAGATGTTTGAACAAGGAGTAAACTCATCTCTGAAAACAAATACTGGCTTTCTTTACATTTTAAGTATCAAAAAAATATGAAACCACTAGGAATTTCCCATATCAATAGCACAAGCATCAACAAAAAAACAAATCATACTTTTAAGCATTAACAAACTTACTACAATGAAAACTGAAAAATAAAAGGACCCTGAGTACAATGCTTAGCAAGGATTAAAAGAGAATGGAGGAGAAACAGCTTCAAACAAAATGCCACTAAACAACAGCTTTGAACTGCCTTTTGCCTGGAGGGCAACATGCAGGGTTTAAACTGACCCACAACTCAGTTTCTTTTCACACACGTGCAAATGTCCAGGAGGGAGGAATGAGCTGTGGTGGTGGGGCAGAGGTAGGACACAATGCATTTAGATGCTAAGCCGGTGCACTTAACAGTCTTTTAGAACATGAAGTAAACAATGCTTGTGTAGTATGTTTACAGTAAAATGTACCGGCGGAGAGATGCATGGGAGGTTTTTGGGGTCAAGAAGTTCTTCAACAGAGCTTTAATGTCGCTCCTAAAAGCCCATTTTTGTTAGATAAAAGCGTTGGGCATTTACCCATGAACCAGCGACACCCCATGATGCAAAGCTCGCTTCCACATGTAGTACGTTGAGCGTGGCGTGAAGGGGAAGTAAGACCTGAATTCTTTAAACGTAGGGAAGGATTTCTCCTCAAAGCGTTGCTGCAGAAACAGCTTGGCCTTGGCCTTGAAGTTGGCCAGAGCCACAACATCCATCGCAAACACCTGCTCATCTATAGGCGCCTTGCTGTGAATGGTATGCTTTGGATGTGGGGGATGAAACAGGGGCATGGGGGTAATTTCTAGATGTTTGGGACTCTCAACAAATGGGAGCACATGCTGACTATCCATCCACCTCTCCATAATCTTGTTTTCTGGAGCAGTGCTCTCCAGACTCTCAGGAAGGTTGATCTCTGCGCTCTGCGTGACGATCTTCTTCTTGCGGTTCCGACTGCTACGCCAAAGCCAGAAGAAACAAGCGGACATGGTTGGGAACTTGAGCTTGAACTTCGTCAGGGACCATTTGAACTTCTGGACATGTAGCTTTGCAGCATCTCGGAGCTGTTTTTTACTGATGTACGCCAGCATGAAACTTTTGTGTTTTTGCCCACAGATTCTCCTTCTGGGCGCGAACAGCTGGTTGGTGTGAGGCAGGACTGGGGACAGACTTTTTGGACTATGGCTCTTGTCAGCATCTGAGCTGTCCTCACTGCTGCCAACGCTGCCTTTGTAACCGCCGTTGAACAGCATGGCTTCTCTCCTCCAGTTGTAGTAGGTTGATCTGGAGATCCCTGGGAAATTTCTTTTGAAGATCCTGAAAGGGAGGGAGGCGTTCATGGCGATGCAATTTTGCAGACAGCGCTTAGCTTCCTGCATGTGAGCTACAGTCTGGGCCCGCTCCAGGTCCAGCTTGCCGAGGCTGAGGCCAAACAAGCTGGCCACGCTGTCATTATGGTCTGGCTCATCCTGCTTTGCTTCAGGCGAAGACCAGGTCTCCTGTTCCGTGCTCTCTCCAGGACTAATCTCTCCAGCGGATGATGAGGTGGAGAAGTTTCCTCCGGTTTTCAGGAGCTCTTGCTTCCAGTTGTAGTACGACGACCTTGAGATCTCAGGGAAAAACTCTTTAAACTGGTGCAGAGGGATGAGCTTGCCCTCCAAGTAGCAGGCCTGCAGGAAATACTTTGCCTCGTACCTTGCTGCTGACTTTTTGCAGTGCTCCTGCGTCTGCCTCTTCCAGCGGTAGAAGGTCCTCTTGGTGATATTGTACTTGTCCTTTAGACCCGGGTAGGAAAGCTGCAGGTCCCGGTTCAGCAGGTCCTCGCTCTTCGTCTGCGACACCCTCTGCTGGCTGTCAGGGCTCCCAAACGTGAGCTCACTTGTCTGGACTAGTGCCACAAAGTGGTTCGGCCTGAACAATGACTCAGACTGCAGCTCTCCAGACCACATGATGTGGAGGGTTAGCGGCCCACAGTCTTTAGGCCACGGCCTTGGACGTATGACGCGGTTGAAATAGGGCCGGATCTTAAGGTTGAACTTGGGATAGATGGAGTAGATGTTAAACTGCAAGACTGACGAAAGTGCGTACACGTGCCACATGTTGGCATAGGAGCCGGGGAAGCAAGATGCTTTGACGTCGGCATCGAAGATGGCCTCCAGGACTGTTACAGGCAGGTTGAGCATGTCCTCAGACTCTTCGGCACAGAGGCTGAAGCGAACAGCCTGAAGCATCATTTTTGAATCGATCATTCCAGACAGGTAGTATCTCTTCCATAGCACCATTTCCACTACTGTTCGGACCTGTGGGGGCAATAATATTTGCAATTAATATTACAAAATGCACATATAAACAGCTAGAAAGAATCTGTAATGATGTATACATTTAGACCGTACAGACTGAGATTATAAACCATCATGGCTCACCTGTAGCTCCAAGCTAAGTCCAGTGTTGCCCACTAACAGCATGCTTACTGCATCAAACAGCCGGTTGCCCTCCCCCTTACAGTTTAAAGGCAGGAGGCCCAATGGTGCATCGGGTGGGTACAGGCCGTGAGCTGAGTTATCCACGCCTGCCCACTCGGGAAAATCCTGACAGGGGGTCTCCGGGAGCTGGAAGGGAGCAAGGATCTGGTCCACCTCCAGGGCCACTCGGGTCAGAGCGTCCAGGCCGGAGCTCTCTGTGGCCTCCTGGAGCTCCCCCAGAACAGACAACACCACCTCCTTCCTCTGAATCATACCTGGGGATCTGAGAAGAGCTGGAGGGGAGGAGGAGGAAGAGGAGGAAGAAGAGATGGTGAACAAAAGTTAAATATTATGGAGAAGGAGAGGGAAGCGAGGATGATTCTGAGAGATTTAAAACAACAGGGACTAGGTTTAGGGAATGTGCTCATGCCTTTGTTAACAGTAGAATAGATTATGTAGATTACTGAGGCCTATACAAACTCAAAACAACAGCTGCAGCTTAATCAAAGCGCTGCTGGTGCAGTTTGGTCTCAGAACAAAAATAAACACATCACATGTTTCTCAATGTATTGCACTAGATTTATTCCTGAGCAATTAAGCTGATCTCTAAGCATTTTCTCTGCTACTCACCTCTTTACCCAAATATACCTTGTTTCTTTTTACAAATGCAAAGCCAAGGCTGTGTTTAAATACACTTTGTAAATTACATCTAGAAAAAGGTCTCGATAATAGCGTGTGTTTTTATTTTTATTATTACAACGTAGCTGCAAAATATGACTTATTGTGTTAGTAATTGAAACTTAACAATGCTAATTCAAGTCAAATTCAATACATACAAGGCTTACTTTGTGTTGCGCCGTGTTGTGTTATTTGTATGCTCTCAGTGATGTATTTGCTTGTTTCTGTAATTTCAAACACTTTCCTGAACCTGCGAAGTTTAAATCAAATCAAGCGGAGTTTATAAGTAGCCTGACCTCTTACACCCAAACACAAGAAAACGCGCATCTGGAATTAAAGATAACAAATGACCCGTCATTAATCGAAACGCGAAAAACGACATTAAAAACAAACATGTTCCTACCTGAACGTCCAGAGACTACAAAAAGAGACTCAATGGAAACGGCTTGTTTGTAGCGGAGGGGTTTCACAGCTGATCGTGTTGATCTCTCTCTGGGAGTTCTAGTCCATTGTGTGCGTGCAGCTCCGGAGAGTTCTGTCCTCGGACCTGCGGCGGCTGAGCAGTGGCGATTTGGGGAGTGGTAAGCAGCATGTACCTCCCTTCAGGAAATTGTTAATCGTCAATTCGCTTTTTTTTTTTGTCTCTGAGCCAAGAGACACCTCCCTCCTCCTCCTCCTCCCCTCCTCCTCAAGTTGGCTACAGCCAGGGTCAATTTCAATGTGAAGTGTTAACAAAAGCCATTGTGTCAGGGCCCATCCGAACACAGAGGCAGCCCTGTAGGTGTACAGGTATCGGTGCTTTTAGGTTTTATCAACACGTTTATGCTTTTGCTTTGTCAAAGCCAACTGCAGATGTCAACAGTTCACTTTCAAGTTTATTTGTCAAATGCGTCATCGGAACATCAGGGTTCTTTTTGTCTCATAAATAAACTATCCTAACTCTGATGTGGTTGCACAAATATATTTTGTGGTTACTTGTATAGCTTGTTAGCCCGCACTTCAAATCCTCAATGCAAATATACAGGAACATCAGAACCTTTACAGCAGAAGTGCAGAAATTCTTTCAGATGAAGGGCCAAAATGTATCTGGGTAGAAGGCCACGTGCCAAAAATAAATGTTGATGTTAAAGAATACCATAATTGTTGTAATTCTTCGTAGATAAAACTTACCAGCACTGTGCTTTACATTGCCGTAAAACTCAGATTAAGTCTGCGGGCCAAACTTGGCCCGCAGGCCCCAAATTGGGCGGCCTAGCTTTACAGCAATTACCTAGCTTTCTGCTTTCTTTCCAAATGCAATGCTTTTGTATTCTTCAGTCTGCACTCCAGACACTGTAGTGTAAAAGGCCAGTTTGTGGATTAGAGTAGATATGTGCAGACAGGGTGTGGACATGAGCTTTGTGAGAGGAGAGGAGGGCTCTTGAGCTCCAGGTCTGCTCCACTGTATCACTTTTAACACCTCCTCTCCTGCCTTTTGCAGGATTTCAGTAATCAAGGCCTTTTGTTCCACACATGCACAACAATCCCAGCGACTGTCCCCAACCCCCCACTGCCCCTACTGTAGACCCATACACACACACACACACACACACCAGGGGACAACAGCATTTGGCCCCCACTGATCTGTCCACTCCAAGCAGCACTTGGCAGACAAGCTGGTGCCAAGCTGGGGTTCAAGGCTTTGACCTAAACCTTATCAGCTGTTTGGACAATGTGTGAGTGAGTGTGTTTGTGTGTGGGAGGGTTTACAAAAGAACAAGCACAATTTCCCCACTTTGGTTTGTATTTCTGTCATCGCCAGCTGAGATAATGCATATAGACACCCACTTGTTAAAAGGTATGGTAATATGTGTGTGTGTGCGTGTGTGTGTGCATATGCGTATGCGTGTGCGAATACAAACTCCTGTCTTAATGAGGAGCTTCCTTTGCTCGTCGTCTTTGACCTGAAATATTTTGGAAGTCAGAGTGTGTTGAAATGCAAGCAGCGACATTACTGCTATCATTTACTGTCAATTTTGAAATGAGGATGGTGACATGTTTTGTAAAGAAAGGTCAAAGAAAGTGTCTAAACATTGCATCAAAAGAGCGGAGTGGAAGAGAGGTCACACTGAAACCATCTGGACAGCTTTGCATTTTAAAAGACACTTTTTATATAGCCAATGATTTCATTGTAGCTAACATTATGAAGACATCCAGGAGCAGAGCCTTTTTTCCCTTCAATTTATCATAAAAAAATATGATTCAATATAACTTCATTACATTGACTTGGAGACGTATTTCGTTGCGGTAATACAGAAGTCTCAGTATTGTACAAATATACTGAATGTGCCACATTATCCTCAGATCCTCAGCTTTGAGTATGAGTTCAAGGACTTTGATATCATTTAAAGCATATTAAATCTAACTCATGGCTGTTGCTCTCTTATCCCTCTTTGCCTTCATCTTCTATTCACTTTAATGCATTCAACAAATTTTAGAAAAAGACAGCTACTTTCATCCTTTGCATCCAGTTTTTGAAGGATAAAATCAAGAAAATGAACACATTCAGAATCTAGTATATCTGCTTCCATGTCATGTGTTATGTGCTGAGGGCCTCTAACCTATCCTGGTACGGCCTCTTCACTTTATTCATCTACCCCCTTTCTTGTGAATGTTTTTGTGTCTTTACCATCTCTTCTTCAACCCCCTTCAAATTCTTGGCTTGTAGCCAATCACACACCTTAGGTGTGTAGATTAGCTGTGCTGCACTGCACCGTGAACACAGTAGTGGGCTGGCTGCAAGCATTTAAAATGCAAATGGGGCAACACTGGGACCGGCTCCGGCAGTCTCTCACCTGCTGTGGCTGTGTGTATGTATGTGTGTGTGTATAGGTGTGACTGTGTGTGTACTGGCAGAGGAAAGTAGAAAGCTCTACACTAAATAGTAATTCAGCATGTTTGCAGAGGCACAATAGCAGGTTTGTGTGCAAAATAAAGTGTTGCATTTGACTGTGTAGCTTGGTCATCTGAAATGTGGTACTAAATGCTAAAACACTATCACATGCAAAAACACAATGTCACTGAACAATGGCATTCAAAAATATTCCAGGGCTTGTTGAGATTTCACGCAACAAATCCTATGTTCTTTGGGCTATATGTTTCTGTTTTTTTAACCGTGCCATGTTGCCTGCCACCACATATTGCAAGTTCCTCTAACTGGTTTGTCAATTAATAAACATAGGCTACCTCTCGTTGCAGTTAGTGATTTGCTTACATTACTGTATTCAAAAGCTCTCTAACCAGATTTTCTCTCTACAAGTCCTGCCAGGTTTTTTAATGAAAAATAACTGCAGATTTAATAGCCAAGTGTGTCATCTTTTGATTTATTATAGACCTGCAGTCAGACACAGTTTTGCTAAGAAAACAATAAAAAGCACCATAAATAACAAAGAATGTGGGTTTTGTGAATACATCCTCTGATAAAAATAAAATCAGGGTATACATTGCTGAATGAATTGCCATATCTAAAAAGAGAAGTCAAACATATTGAGGTAGACTAATTAAATCAATTTTTCTAAAGTTGAAATGCAAAATGGCTGAGTCAAAGGGCAAAATATCTGTTAGGTTCCCAATGATTTAAGTGGCAGAAACAGTTACAGTACAAGGATTTGGTATGGAGCAATTCACAGTATTAAAACACATGGCAGTAGCACAGTTGGAGCTCACAAACAAAGAAGAGATATACTACAATTTGTAGTTTGGACAGCAGACTATTTGTATCGGACACTGGCGTATTCAGTGGACTCGCACTCATCGACCCACACTCTGTCAGGGCCAGCGGGGAGGATAATGTCAGCGTAGATCACATCGTCTGCATTCATAACCTAAAGACACAGACACACACAATCATTACCTTTCAAAATGGCCAAAAGCACAAAAGATTTTACTTTATTTGTGAGAATTGACTTACATTGTTGGTACTGGCCGTGTAACAAGACTCATCTGGCACCTGGCTGCCTAAATAAACATAGGAATGCACAAATTCACGTTTTACTACAATTGTGTTCAAATATAGGCTAACTATTAAATATAATATGTTCAGTGCTGTACAGACTAGTGTAAATTTCTCAAGCTTTGTTATGTGACTCTACAATTGCAAAACAATTACCATCATGAAAAGAACAGTAAAAACAGAACATAACTGATTGCCTCAAAGACCATGAAAGTAGAATTGTGCAAGAAGACGTGTGCATGTGGACACATGTACATGGAAGCGATTGTGTATAGCCTGTGTTTGGACTAGTCTGTGCCCAAATATGAGTCCATTTTCAATGGTGCAACACATCCTCTCTATAGGTTCAGGAAGTTTAGGAGAACTTACTTGTTCTTCTTCTGTTCACAACAAACAATGCAACCAACGCTGTCACAACCACACATCCCACCACCCACACAGCGGCGCCCATCATGTCCTGGTTGCCACTGCCACCTAAAATCAATCATTTAACATGTCAAATAATGTTTTGTATGCCCAGAACACGTCCTCCAAATCCTCATCTAACTTTAAATGAATAGTTTGAGCGTTAGATGTGAAGACTGATAGGCTACCACTCTCATGTCTGTATGCTAAATATGAATCTTCAGCCAGAAGCTGGTTAGCTTAGTTTAGCTAACCCTGTAAACAAGGGAATCCAGCTAGCTTGGTTCTGTCAAAAGGTTACAAAATCACCTACCAGCACCTCTAAAGCTCAGGAATTTATGTGTAATATTTCATTTGTTTCATTTATTAGGCTAGCTTATGCCAAGCTAAGCTAATTGTCTCCTGGCTCCAGCTTCATATTTAACAGATATGAGAGTGGTATCAATCTTCGAATTGGACTCTTGGCAAGAAAGTGAATAAGTGTGTTCAAAATGTCAAACTATTGTTTTAATATTTAAATTGGAATGAACTGGAAACTATTCAGTGCCCCTTAGTATTTTGGCAACTCAATACGCAAACTGTGCTTTCCACAATAATCCAGATTATGTAGCTAGACCCTGAGTGTATCGTAGATTTATGACAAAAATAATTTGCTGCCATATTATTAAAGTGTCTGCCTTTTTGCTGTCTTGGTTGGATTATTACTTTACATATTCATGTTTATTAGATATTGAGCATATATTTAGAAAAAAAAGTCCATTTGTAGGCTATATGAGTAACAAAGGTGGCCTCTATATACTGTACCTTGATTTTCGGGTTCTAGGTCTATGATGAATCCTCTTCCCCTCCCTTTAAGAGGTACAAAGAAAATAGCATTTGTTATTATTACTTCTTTGCATTCAACACCTAGGAGTCTACTGGTTAGAATGAATCATACAGACCTGGGACTCTGACCCGAAACTCCACTGAAGTCTGGACTTGTTCACCTACAGTCGCCTGGCACCTAAACGTCTTGTTTTCAGGTCTTTGAAGGGTGAGAGTCAGAGTTACAGCACACAAAGACTCCTGTTTTATCTGATGTTGTGAGTCCTTGTGTATCTCAGTGCCGGCTTCATCCACCCACGTCAGGCTAACCTGGTGTAGCTGTGCTCTGCAATGTCCCTCCTCTACGAAAGTGAGGAGAATACACTGCAGTGATACTGTTTTGCCAGGCATGAGCTTTACCTCTGGGCTGGCTGAAAGAAAAACAAAAAAGCATTCGTTTTATTTATTTTATTCGTTTACAGTAGAGATGTTCCGATAACGATACCAGTATCGGTATCGGCTCCGATACTGCCTAAAACGCTGGTATCGGTATCGGGAAGTACTGGAGTTCATGCACCGATCCGATACCACGTAAGAAAGCCCTAAAGAAAATCTACATTAAAGTAGTTTATTTATGTTCTTTTTCCGTTATAACGGATTGTCAAACTGGATAATATAAGAAAGTTCTGTGGCGTTCATTGTTTGTGTTTGTTCATGTTTCACAAAGAGTTTAACCTGAGCCAGACTGACACAATTACATCCATACAGGGATAGTAGTATACAGTTGTTAAAACATAATAAAATATATGACACACTGGTATCGGATCGGTACTCGGTATCGGCCGATACACAAGTTCAGGTATCAGAATCGGTATTAGGAAGCAGAAAATGGTATCGGGCCATCTCTAGTTTACAGCACAGATTTCTCTTTATCAACTTTGTCGTTAGAAGATGAAATCAATTCGGTATCAACCCACACAGCAGTAAGACTCTAATCTTGACAGTACTCACTATTGTGAGGAGAGAAAACATCTGGCCTTTGTTGGCAGCGATGACGTCCAACATCTTCCGCTGTGAGATCTTTGATTTGCAGAGTGCATTTTGAGTCCTTATCCACTGACGTAGCTGTCTGGATTTCTCCATTACTGACTATGGCAATGTAATCACTTGTTTGGCTCGTGCTGAGCTGCCATACATGAAAGCAGACTAAATCTTCCTCACATGGAAATGTAATAGAATAAGCCCGTTGGGCAAATATCAGACCATCTTCTCCATTTACACCTGGTGAAAGAAGATAAACAGGGTCAGATTTTCTATTAGATGTTTGAGATAAGATTATAAAACTATCACAAGATAAGATTGTGTCAATGTTTCACTAACCTTTTGTGATGAAAGATAACAATAGCAGCCTCATCCCAATGTGAACAACTCCAGCCATCCTCCGTGCAAATGTGTTCGCTGTGAAAAGGTACACTGGAGGTTCTCTGTTGTTACCCTGAACATTAGTCAACAGGAATTTCACTTCCTGCATTTGCCAACATCTTTAACCTGCTGGTGTGGAAAACAGCTACTGGTCTGACTGTAGTTCTGAGTACAAGAACATTTATACAAACAATAGAGCTGTTTTAAGTCAGGGTTTAGTTTGCTCACTGGTGAAAACGGGTCAACAGTAAAGAGGAATAGGAAAGACTACCAAGCAAAAAAGCTTGACATTTTCAGAAACTATACTATATTTACACATCAGAAGAAAAATAAATCTAAAATCAAAAATACAGAAACTTTTTTTTTAAACATTAAACAGTGCTTGTTGTTGTTGTGTCTTTTGTTTTCAGACGATTTGTAAAGAGGTTTACTGATGAGGACAGATTGTTTTCTCTCCTGTGAGGAGAGATGACCTTACAAAAGATAAATGGATAAAGGAGGATTTTAGTGAATAGCAGATTCCAATAGCAATGTGCAATCTTGTGTGCAATGGGAATTTTAATTTAACTGATTTTTTCTTATGTTCATTTCATAATAAATAACTAAAAAAAAACTATTAAGAGACACATTTTAAGCGTCGGTCCACTCAGTTCTGCACCGCTGACCCCAATACAATAGAGGTTAACTTTTTAACACAATTGAAAAACTCAACAGCAGACCTCACTTCCACTTCTTTCTTTTAATTTGTATGACCTGACCCTTTAAGATGTGGTTGCAGTTACTGGCAGATGGAGCTCTGGCTGAAACTACAGCGTTTCTCCTTTTGTGACAATATTTTCCAGTGCCTTTTCTCTGGACAAGTGATGTGTGCAGCTCTCCGTGATTCTGCCTTTCTCACTTAAACTAGAAGCTACACTGGAGGTTGATTCCACCCTTTTCTACTCTGCTATCTTGGAAAGCTGTTCAAAGACATCCTGCTTTCCGCAGGCAATATATTTGAAAATGCAATCTTCACTTCATAGTGCCAAGTGGCCCCTGCACCTAATGTTGCATCAGTCCCATGTGTAGCAGGAAACAATAAAATTAGGCCTAATCAGTTAATGCTGATTATCATAGGACAGAGATGCAATAGATAAGAGAATAGATACATCTTTCTCAGAGGGAGGGGCCCATGAATGTCATAATTAGTTAATTATGGGAATTGTCATAACCCACAAGAACAGTCTTTTTTGTGAACTTGGAATGCTGTGTTTATCAAGTGTAGTTGTAGTTGTGTAGTTGGATTACAAAAAAGCTGCTGAATCATTTTTATTTTGCCGTTTGTACAGATCATCATTGACAAATCTAGACAAATAGGTTATGTCATGATTATGTTAAAAATATATGTCTCAGTTTTTCAGTTAAAATCTCTTCAGTGTAACAGCCAACTCAAACTGATCAAAGAGACTTTAAAAACTGCGTAAACTCAGACATTCAGGGAACCACACAATTACTTCAGACTGAAAAATATATGTACTGTGTATATTTACATGACAACACAATCTCACATTAACAGTTACATCCTGTACATATTGCATCTTTCACATCAGCTGGACTACATGTTAGCTGTCAAATGGCAATCACCAAAAGTTTCAGATGTAATCTACCTTACAGTCAGAGAGGTAACAGTCACTGTTCAAGAGGTGGAATAATTGAGTAAACACAAGCAACTTCTACAGACATACTGTACCAAATATCCCTTTGCACTTTCATTTCTCATCATCACCCACCATCAACCAGAACAGCCTTGGAGATTTCCAAGTTTCTCAGCAGCATTGAAAAATTCAAACTAGTAACATTTAAATTTAAAACATGATTCCAAGAAATAATGTTATCCCTCAAGTCTGAGTTTTAGTACGAACACCTGCGAGTGAATACAGCTGTGTTACATTCAACATACGGTAGGTTTAAGAGCATCTGTGACTTTCTGCTCTCCTACAGCCTTTCATAGAGTCTTCATAAACAAAATGACAACAGTAGCTTGATTTGTTGCCAGGTTTACAACTTCAGACAAGCTCTCAGAAAAGCATTCAGGGGAACGGTTTGTCAGTAGTACTGACGGTTTACTGCTGATGGGAACTGACTAGGATTGGGCATCGAGAACCGGGTCCAACTTGGTATCGTTTCAAAAATAACAATTCCAACGGAACCATTTTTTTTTTATTGAAATCATTTGGAAAATTTGGTTTTGAATCTGTTCATCTAGGGCTGGGCAATATGGATATATGGAAATATTACAGTATTTTTGACCAAATACCTCGATATCGATACAGCAACGATATTGTAGTGTCCCCTCCCATAGATATAGAACAAGACCCTCAAAGAATCGGAATCAATGAGAACCGGAATCGAATGGAAGAATCAGAAAACAGATTCCCAACACTCGAACTGACGCATTAGCCTTTTTGTAGGGGAGTAACTTTGATTGGTTTACAGCAAGATATTCAACATTCAGGCATAAAATATAGGAAGAAAAAAACATCTGATACTGACCACACACATGCAGAAAGCAGACAATTCCCACTCATTAACAAAAAACAGATTGTTTCTCATACTGCCCAATGCTGCAGCTCCTCTGTCTGAAACGCTCGGTCTGATAAACCTGTTTGAGTCGTGATTCACTCGGATCTTTCACCCGACTCTTTAAATTGACTCATGAATCGCGAGTCTCCAGTATCATTAACTCGGATCAGTTGAGTCCTAATACAATTCAATCTAAAATGATAACAGCGCCACACACAAACCTCTTGCAACATTAGCTACTACTAGTCCTAGCCATCTTAGCTGCCAAAAGCTTTATAACTTCCAATTTCGTAAGCAACGACAACTCCACAAGTCAACTCAAGTGACTGAGTGAGCAGAGACACAGTCCGAGACAGGTTATAGGAACTTCCCGACCCGCAGACTCGGAAACATTGCAAGCTCGCAGACCATGGGGCTAACTCCAGAACTCATGAGTCCTCGATGACTCGCGAGTTGTTGATGACTTGTGAGTTGTCGATGACTCATGAGTTCTCGCGTGAGTCAGTCAATCGCACGAATCAGCCGGCTATGAGTGGATCTGTAGCAGACAAGCGAGCAAAGTCTCTCCTCAAACTCAGGGTAAAGCAAATCCACAACAAAAGCCATTCTTTCACTTCTGAAATAACATACAATGTTCTGCACGTAGCCTAGCTAGGCCTGCTGTAGGTTTTGATGTGTAAATGTAGCGTGTTTAAATGCAATTAGGTTGAGCAGACAGTCCGAAACATTGCAAGCTAACAATACTGACTCAAGTGACTCGCAAAACCCAGATCAGTTTAGTGAGTGACTCAGAATAACCTGAATCCTTAAAAGGAATCCAGTTTGCCAGGCCTACGGTCTGAGCTCTTGGCCCGCCTTCCCGAAAGCCCAGTCTGCTCTGATTGGTCAGCTGGCCCACTCTGTTGTGATTGGTCAACCAAATTCAAACAAGCCACTGGGTGGGCTGTACTTGCTCAGGCAGCACCTATGGGCAGCAAATATGATAAACTGGGCATTCTCAATCAGTGGCATCACTAATTAAAGACTTTCAAACAGAAATGTGGGCGAGGCGTATCTAGGCAGTTGAAAAAAAAAAAAAAGTGCTGTCTGTGGGAAAGAAAGGAGAGAAAAAGGAATGAGGGCCATCCTAAATGCTGACCCTCCCAGTTTGAACTTTTTCCAAAGCTTTAAAGAGACCACCTAGCACGAATTTCTGACCCTACTATAACCATATAATGTGCAGCTTTTAAAGCTATTTTAAAACAAACAAACTGATAACTAAAATTTACAAAAATAAAGTAAAATAGTGGAAGTGTGGTGCCACGCCCACATGTAGCGCCATGTTCCACTTCTGGATCAGGCCTTTATTACAGTAGTACAGTTACAATAACACTTCACATTATTTGGTAAAAAAAAAACACAACATGCTAAACAGACAACCAAACAAGACATAACACCACCTACCATCCTGATTCACACGCAGACCCATTTTACATTCAGACCCGGAAGAGCCCTTTAGACCAGTGGATTTCTGTACTGACATGTGCTGTATGGAGTAATAGTGCTTTAGTTAGGATTAGATTATAGCTGCAATATGTTATTTGGTTAGAAAGCAGACACAAGTGATAAGTTTTTTGTACTTATCAAATGCTACATTCCATCGCTCTCTTGTTTGGCTCCTCAGAGAATACAGTTCAGCTACAAACAGGTGCTTCAGCTTCCTTAAACAAAATAAAAATATTCATATTATAAGGCAGGAAAATGTCTCCAATTTACATTTAAAAACAGAACTAAAACCATGATACATACAGGTGCAGTGAAACACTGCACATTTCAAGATAGATATCAACCTTCAGTGTCTACACTGTACACACCACGTAGCCACACCCTTAGTTTTGTGGCTCAGTAACAAGTCATAATCAGTGTCACACAAGATATTTCTCACAGATAAAAGCTGTGTTAAAAACTTTCATGAATCTCATAGCTCCATTTTCCCCATCTTATCATAAGTAACACCATCCCCTTGTACAAGTCTGCATCTTCAGTGGCAAACCTAAAACTTAAATTATAGCTACAAATAAATATAGTTGCCTTTGTTTCCTTTTTGACAGGAAAGTAAAAACACGTGTTTATATAAACCACGTTTTTTTTTTTCTTCTCAAAATTGGGAATGGCGGGTCTGGTGTGAGACTAAGTCAGACATTTAGAAACGGGTTTGTATGTTTATATAATCCATGCTCCTGTAAAGTGGCCAGGTTGAGACCTCTGTGCTGTCACAGGCTGGAGGGTTGGGCCTGCTGCTGTATCTGTGTGTGGTGGCTTGGCTGAGCTTGCTCACAGTCTTTAGGCCCCTCCTCCACCCCCCGGGCGTACATGAGGATAAGGGTGACGGTAGCAAAGGTAGTTGCATTCACAGGGAACGCCCGTAGCAGCGTGGAGGTGAGGCCTCGTGTGAACACCATGTAGCCCTCTCTCCTGATACTCTGTCGCACACAGTCGGCGATGCCGCTGTACTGGTTGACTCCACCCACCCCGTCTGCCTGCAGCCGCGATTTGATCACATCCACAGGGTAGGTGGAAAGCCAGGAGGCAATGCCAGCCATGCCCCCTGCAAACAGCAGTTTGGGGATCATGTAGCGGTCATCCGGCTCACAGCCAAGGCTGCGCGTCATCACATCATAGGCCAGGAAATACACTCCAAAGCCAGGTGTCTCACGGATTAATGTGGTGACCATGCCTCTGTTTACGCCCCGCAGACCCTCCCGATTGTAGATGCGTGCCAAGCAGTCCAGGGAATTCTTGTACAACTTCCTAGAAGACTTCTTCTCCCCAGTACCCTGCATTTGCATGCGGGTTTTAGCCAGCTCCATGGGGCAGCAGATGACACACTGGATGGCACCTGCTGCTGCACCAGCAAGGAACTGGTTCATGGGCGTGTCCTGTCCCAGCATCCGCATGGTGTTTCCCTGAACACCAAACACTATAGCATTGATGAATGTAAGGCCCATCATGGGGGATCCGATGCCTTTGTACAAACCAAATACCTGTGGAGAGGGTCAGAGACATCACATTAAACTAAATGTTTTCACACATCACTATAATCTAGCTGCCGTTAGCTAATTAGCTCAGTTAGCTGTACAGCTGGAACGTTAACCAAAAAGTGTCCGAGCATGGACACAGTCCCGTTAACTAACGGCAATTTACCATAGTTAGCAGCAATTACGGTTACTTCAGCAACAAGTAGCCTGAAGCTATGTGTCCATAACTCCGTAAGTCACCTGGGTACTATATATATATTGACATCAAACTGGCTATATAACAAGAACACATTGTTCCACTTTACTTTAGGAAAGTCAAGGAAATATTTTTTGACAATTATTTTAGTCTTATGAGTACACTTCCTTCTGCACGGTGATACGGTTGGCGGGTGTAGTTCGGTAGAAAGAAAAAAGTTCCTACATGAAACTGCTCAAAACCAGGTCTGTAGATTGTCCTGAGTAACCAGGTCATGATTTCTGGATTTTATTGACGCCTGGAGCACAAGCCGAGTGCCATCTAGTTCCATTATATTTTAGAGATGGCAGACATCTCTACGGCTGATATCTCCAACACTGGGCAACTCACACCAAAGCAATCTAGATTGATAAATAGCACTACCGGTAAGTGGACAACATTTTGATTTTTGGGGTGAACTGTCCCTTTAAGGTGTTCCATTCAGTGTTAAGACAGGTCAGTCTGATCTCAATGACATAACTGCAGACCATAACACCCGTGGTGGCTGGACCTTACTAAAGAAGAACCACTTGAAGAAATAAAAACATGTATTTCAATAAACTCTATAGACTGGAAAACCTTCACATACGACAGAGGCAAGCTAACAAAGCAAACATAAACATAGTCACTTATCAGTAATATTACTGCTTGCATATATTAGCATTAGAATTGTGTGGGAAATAAATCCACGTACCGTCTCCTGCCGTATGATGGACTGGAAACAGTGATAGGTCCCACGGTACAGAGGCTTATCAACACTCTGGACCTGCAGTCTCACCTGGGAAAGAAACTCCTCAGTGATTAGATAAACCACTTTCTCTACTGACATAGCAAGAAATTCGCAATGAGCACTGTTCACTTCAGTTAGCCATCTACAATGTCCAGTGATTACATGGCAACTACGTATGCTGAAAACACACAGAGATATCTCTTTAACAGTTAATAGTTTGTTTTTAAGTTTGTTATTATCTTTAAACAAGGTGCATTTAAACAGAGGATAACATAAAAAGGCCTAAAAAGTTATTATAAATCTCTCAAATGACATTGTGCCTTAAAAAAATTGCCCACCTTAACTGTGTCAAATGGGTGTCCAACCAAGACTCCAGCAGCACCTGGAGACAAAGGAAAGAACCATGAACAAATACAACGGACATTGATAATCTATCACTTGAACTTTCTTGATGAGTATTTTGTTCTGTAATAAAGGTGTTTTTGTATTATATAAAATCATATATAGCATTTATGTATCAAATGTAATCAAATAATTTGATTTTAGTATATGAGAGTATGGCACTTCCGTTCAGCTCATTTTAATCTCTCATAAACCCTCCAAACGTCATAATCATAAGAATAGACAATACTACCCAGTGTTATCTTAATCATAACATAAAAAGGCTGTGTGCCCTTGTCCTTAAAGTTTTTCAGACATCTGTGCAAACATTAACATGGGTTGTTTCACCTCTTTTACTGAAGTGTAATGGTTATTGAAATGCTAACTCTGCCTTCTAAACACAGCAAAACATTCTTGTTGGCCTCCCAGCGTTAGTCTCTGTTCTGTACAGTTATGACCAATAAAGTCAAAACTCAGAGACAGTTCAAACCTCTGCTGAGTCTTCATTACCCAGACAGTTACTGTACACATTTTTCTGATATAAAGAAATCTGGACCCACTAACACATCAGGCCTATTTAACCAGTTTTTGGGCTATATGACCAGTCTTAGTATGTCAAAACTCTTGCAGCTGGCATTGTTACGTCATTTCAGAGTATGCGGCCATCTCTTCCAGGGTAATGCTGCCTTTTTCGAGCCTGAGCCAGCTCACTAGGCATCATTACCCTCTAAAACTTTCCCCAGCGAGCCTGTGAAAGTTACATAACCTAGGCTTGTGCAGCACATGCCCATGGTCTAATGCCAGTGTGGGCTTCTCACCTCAATCTATGTGAAGCCTGATAAGAAATCCTGGACCGACCACAAACAACATTAACAGTTAGCCCAGAAACAAAGGAAGTACCTATACTACAATCCCAGGTATTACAGCGTTAGGTTTTAACAGACAAGGTGACGATTTAAATGTGTCTAACCTCAGACATTTTGCCATAACGTCTATGCTGTGGTAGCTATCTCTCTAACATATGTGGTTGTGTTAGATCATTGCGAGCAATGTTGCCAAATGAGTATGACAGCTTTATGACAGTATTGGATTTTTATGACTGTGATATTATCAGTGGATTTTCCAAAAGATGTACTATATCATGATATATATCAATATTGTGACATGAAATGACATATACCGCAGATGACTTTATCCATACATTACACCCCAGGAGGTTAATAACATCTAAATGTTCAAAACATCTAATGCTGCAACTAATTTTATTATTGGCTGATCTAATGAGTATTATTTTGAATTAATCATTTAGTCAATAAAAAAAACTGTGTGAAATGCCCATCGCAAGTTGGTAAACAAACAGTTTTTTTTGTAATTTTTGTTTTGAATTTATTGTTGATTGTTTTGTTAAAGCAAAAATATTCCAGATGTCAATTTAAGAATTACACACTGTTTTAAGGTTGAAAACATAATGATAAAAGTCCTAATGATATTAATAAAAAGTATTGGGAAAAAATAGACCTGATGTTAGTGGCCCACCTGTGTCACCACAGTAAACAAACCACAGCTTATCTGTCATAAGCACCTGCTTTGTCACCTGACCCATTTGTAAAAAGAGCCAACCAGGAATGAGTCCCAGCTGTAAGCCCGGAAAAGAACACAAGCAGGCGTGTGTTTCACACAATGACGAGCGGTCATTGACCTCAATGCACTGATATGATCTAAGTACAGAAAAAACAAGCAGACCAGGGTGTTGCATCATAGCTGTTGTAAGAATTATCTTCAGTGTGTCACTGTCACCGCCAAACTCAAAATGCCTCAGCATGCAGGCACGAATGTACACTTCAGTGGTTTCAAAAACGATCCCACTCTTAGCTAACTGGGTTTTGAGCTAAGCACAAACTAGGCCATCCAGCTTTCCATTTGACTGTACTTGGTTCCCTGACATTCTACCACACTGAGAGGGTGGCCAACCACATGGTCTGCCATGTGTTAAGAAAATAAAGCATGAGATTGGTCTGTGAAGGGGTGTGTACTGATTCATGTTTTCTGTGTATGGTGTGTGGAAACGTTTAATTGCCAAGCCAACCCAGCTTAAAGGCTCGGGTTGTACTTGTGTAGTGTTTGCATGCTCTTAACTCTAAACGGAGTGTACAAGTTACACCAGGGAGACATACAGAAGGTTGGAGCACCCTTGGTTAGCAAAACAAAGTCTTTTCCATGTAGACCTCGTGAAATGCTGTACATTGGACATACAAGAGACCTGTTAGATGCAATACATTTCTAATTCTGTATTTTAAAGTTAACATATTTAACCTAAACTTCTGTGTTAAGTTTTTAAACAATCACAAAAATTACTGGAGGGAAAATAACATATGATAAAAGGAAGTAAGCGTTTCACAATATGGAACTTCACATTGTCGTTTACACTATTTGACCCAGCAGCTAATGCAGAATGAGCCACTCACAACTTTACACTCAAAAGTCAAAGTTTGCCACCAGGTCAAATGCTATCAGCGGAACACGTTTGCTTTGGTGTGCAGACCTGCGGTGGGATTTCGAAAATGCACTTGTAATATTGTGATAGAGTTGCATCACATTAGTAAAGGGGATTTGCTTCTGTTATAAGAGAAACAGAGGGACATTATACCACAACTAGGTCACGCTATGTCTCAAATCAAGGTGTCTCTTTGTCAGCTTCACTCATCTAACAAATCACAAGAATAAGTGGCTATTACTAACACAAGTGCATCTGACGGACTTACCTCCCATGCATCCAGCAACGAAGTCCATCGCCGCTCTTCAACGTCACCTAGCTGCAGAAGGACTAAATATTACGTTTACGTTAACTACTAACTGAAAAAGCACTCAATGATTCTATGAAACGTTTTTTTCTTCTCAAAACTGTTTACTTCGTTGTGCAATTTACAGTAACCGTTCCTCTCCGTTTAATCTCGCTATTATGGACTAACGTTGATTCACACTTTCGGTTTAGCACCGGAGTTCAGTTAGCGTCTATGTTAGCTGGCACTGGCTAGCTAGCTAGTTCCGAGTCGTCCTCTAAGACCTGACAAGACACAATAATTGTATTTTATTTTTTACCCTATTATTTAGCTTGCTCTATATTTATCCTAACAAAACTCTCCTATTGACCGACACGACCTCAATGTACCGCTGTGGTGTTTATTGTCAATGCGGACAACCTCTCTGCTGTCTGTATCGAGGAGGTTTATTCTGTATCACGCAGGAAAGACAAGCTAGCGTTGCAGCAAGGTAACTAATAGGAGGCGGGAATTACCGGCTTTGGATAGAGTTTCTATCCAATCCAAGTAAAGAGATAACGCCGACACCCCGCGTCAGACCAAATCCGCATCATTCATTGGCTACATACCGCAAGGGCTCCCAGTGTTGAAATGCGTCACAAGTGCTGTGTGATGTTTTGCTTTTGAATGAAGTCTCGTTGCGTTTCAGTGGATGAAGGCAGTTTCATCATTTCACTTCATAGAGCCACGCGGTCCCGATCAGCTGCCTTCAGTGTTGCTGTTGAACTCTGTTTAGGATTGATTTCTCCCTAATGCATCAAATTCTAAATGATTCACTGTGACATTCTGTTTTTGCTCAATGTTTTTGATGTACGGTAAACACTTATTTACAGGTTCTCCATTCACCCCAAGTTCCTTCTTCTCAACTTCCACAATTTTCATGACCTAGTTAGGCTAAAAGCATATCGTGTCTCCAACTGATTTGACTGTCCAGCCAAAACGATCAACAACAATTTAGTCACAAATTTAAGATACAATGATTTAATCTGTCTGTGTTTCACGTAACAGATGTACAGCTTAACCCGGAACAGTGAGAGTAGTGCTGGCTGGTTTCTTCTGCAGCACCTAATGCTTGTGAGGCTTCCATTGGATGTTAACAGACAGCAGGATGCATTACACATGCTTGTGTTGAATGCTCAAACAACCAGATTCATTAATAATTCTGTGTGATATGAGCTAACGAGTTATCATATGAGTAAAGCCTTACACACACCCAGCAAGTAAGACTTACAAGATGCTGTGTCATCCCTGACTGTGACAATAACAAACACAGGAATTTAAGACTTTTTTTTTTTGTTTTTGTGAAAACTTTATATCTCATATTCTATTTGTATATATCTATGTATAAGTGCAATGTAGTTTATATAATATAATGTGTAATCTACAAATACAACACGTTTTTGTTCACTGAATACCTTAAGAAGCGGTGATAACAAATGCATTTTTAAGTGTTACCAATATTTCTATAAACCCAGAAGTGATTAACGTTGTCCATTTACTATTTCAGTGAAGTGAAGGAATTTAGTAGGAATTGATAAACAATTGAGGAAAGAAGGAAGACCATTCAATTGGTGCTGTTACCTACTTCACAATATGGGGTTTCAATATTAAAGGGTCAAGAAAAGTCAAATGTCAATTACATGTCATTTCTATTACTTGTTGCATATCTCTCTCTCTCTCTCTCTCTCTCTCTCTCTCTGTTGGGGGGTGGGGAGGGGGTTGTGGAATCTGTTTGATATATTGTTATTGTTTATTATTGTTTCCAAATAAATTCAATGAATTAAAAAAAAATCCATCTTTATTTTACCTGTTAATGAGCTAATTATGCCAATTACACAAATTGCCCAACATGCAACTTTTAGCAACCAAGTTGAATTTCAAGACAGAAAAACGTTTAAAACGATATAAATATTTGGACAGAAAGTAGTGTTTAGGTTGACTACACCTTTTAAAACTATAAGTAGGCTACTTGGACAGAAAGTATCTGGGTGGAATAAACCTTTCCAAACTGTAATTAACTACTTGTACTTAAATTTGTATTTTGGGGATAAACCTTTACAATTATAGGTAGGCTACTAGGACAGAAAGTAGGGTGGGTAGAATAAGCCTTTACAACTTTTGTGGTCATTCAATTCGGTACCTGTGGCGCTGTAGTGAAAATCTAGGACCCTAGAAATGCGGTCTTTAGATACAGTAAATCTTTCGGCCATCTTCGGGTAAAGTCGGGACAAATGTTTTCAGTCGACGCTGTACGTCACGGTCACGCATCTGCTACACACGTCATGTAACAGCGTACAGTCATATACACTCAAGGTTATGCTGCTGTTATGCAGCACATGCTAGAGGTACAATGGGCTCTTATCGACATCTGACAAGTATATGTTGTTTCGTCGCCATCTGACACGATGCATATCGCTGATTTTGTGTCTGGATCATTTGCAGGTATAGCTACGCTAGTTCAGAAAACGTCAGCATGAGCTGGGTGTTTGCTACACGGCTAGCTTACGTTACTGTATATGGTGCGATAACCATTAGAAGACGGATAAATTAAACCTGACGGTAATGTCTTGTAAAACAGTTTTTGCCTGTCCTCTTATGCATGGCATATGTGTAATGTTACACGTAAAATTTAAATCTGAAGAATTTCAGGAGAAGTAGAAGCAGTTACGTTAAACAAAACTGCCATAACGTTACTGTAGATAGTGGTCTGTGATCATTTCATTGAGAGAACAAAAATATTACGTCTTACATTACTTAGCTCAAAATCAAGTCTTAAAATGTCTTATTTTGTCCAGTCAAGGCATTCATTTTTAAATATGTAAAACAGATAAGCAACATAACATCACGTTTGACCTTCCTGTCAACTGCACATTATTAAAGGGCTGCAGTTCAAGCCCTTAGCCGTGAGCATCGCCGCTGTGTCTCTGCCGTGTCCTTGATGCTCTCTTTTCTGGGGGAATTATTGGAATTGTTGGGACCATAGTTCTATATCTATGGTTGGGACCTACTCTATCTGTAAAGTTGTATTGCGATAACGCTTGTTATGATTTGATACTATAAATACAATTGAATTGATTTGAATTGAATTGAATTGAATTGCATTTTCTCTGGAAACACACAGGGGCATGTGGAGTTGTAGTGGGCTATCCTCTGGATACTGTCAAGGTACACTAAGCTGCATGTATCTGAAACATGATATTAAGATGTCTATGTAACAAATGGATGCCATTTTTACATCATATTCTTTATCTTTCTAGGTCCGGATCCAAACCCAGACACAGTTCACTGGGTTTTGGCAGTGTGCAGTGGTGACCTTTTCAAAAGAAGGGGTAGGTGGCACTGGTGTAGACTGCATGGTGGTACCACGTTTTTTTTAGTGTGCCAGCTACAATATGTTCTCAAATGATTTTGAAAAGTAGTTGAGAGGCAAAAACACTCATTGGGTGGTTTATCATTAATCTCTCGTCTTTCCATCTTTCATTTGTGCCATCAGGTGCATGGCTTCTTCAAAGGAATGTCCTTACCCCTCACCACAATCTCTATGACTTCCTCTGTGGTGTTTGGCACATACAGGAACTGTCTGCAATGTCTGAGCCAGGCGCGAGGAGCTGGTTGTGGTCCCAACACCAAACTAGAAGTCTTTCTGTCTGGCTTGGTAGCAGGTATAGCTCAGGTAACAGAAACAGTCTCACACACCCTCTGATTGTCAAAAATTGTTGAATCGTGTGCCTTAAATAATGTGTTTAATTTCACCTGCAATGTACACTGTAAAGGGTAATGCAATGCATTGTTTACATCCACGTGTATATTTGGCACCTAAAACCAGGGGTGTGATTCTTCCGGATAATTCTGGAAATCCGGCTTTTCCGACCTGAAAAAGAAACTCTCGTAAATCATGGAAATCCGCTTTTTTTTTTTTTTTTGGGTGGTGGGGGGGGGGTTGTCGCAAGGCACGGGTCGGGGGTATTGGTAAACATAATGACCGGTCACTGCTGTCAACGTTTTTTGTGCCTCTGACTCGTGTCTTCATATCACTCCGCAAGTGGTCCATTAATTTGTCACGATGTAACTTCATTCAAAGCAGAGCTCCACCAAAGAGCCTGCAATCGTTGCGGAAGGTTATTTGAATACGAATTTTGGACATGTGGGGGCGAACTATCTTCTTAGCTGAAGCCGACAACGGGACAATATTTTTATTTTATGTTGGCAATGCAAGCTGAAGCAACGTAGCAGATGACGTTGAGAAGTTGCAGTGAGGAATATTTTAGGAGCACCATTTTCGGCAGTGTAGAAAGGTAGTGGCCCACACTAACTTAGTGTTGAGCCGGGAAACATGGCTAAAAGAGCTCTACAGCGAACAGATGTGCTGGGCAAGCCGTCAGTCGGTGAAAGCTAACAGAAGCTAGCTGGCGTAAGCTGACAGCTGACCAACGCTACCAAGTGATCGGCGGAGACAGGGAGTACATGTATTTGAAAGAGTCCGGCAGTTGTGGTAGACGAAGGTCCAGTCGGGAGTTTGGATGGAGAGTCCACTGAAGTCCACTGTGGTCTGAAGGGCTAATCCTCGCTAGATCACTAGCTAGTCGGAAGTTGACAGCTAACGTTAGCCAGCTGAAGCTAACAGTCGATCGATGGTGAGTAACGTACGTTACACAGGCTGGCAGCAGCACAGAGTCCAGAGTTGATAATGACCAACACCTAATCTTAAACTTAGGGTACTTAATTTACTACGACCCGATCAGAGGTTACTTAAATTGTGACGTTCAGTCAAAATCAAGCACGTCACCTTCAAACGGGATCTCTGTTTGCAGGGTTCAGGCTGGACCCTCCCGGTGATCATGCTGCTCTGGGGGACCAGCTGCACAGTGAGAAGCCACTGCTGACGGGCGCAGAGTTCTGCCGGAACTCCGACTGCTGTCTGTCCGCGCGGCCGTCTGACGGCATCAGTATTAAATTGAGACAGTTTCATTAGCGGTTAAAAACGTCTCGTTATCGCGTTAAATAGTAGTCTAATTCGGTACAGTTGGTTTTAACGCCTCATGCGAAGTGTAGGCCAATAGGAGTACCCATGACAACCCTGAACAAGCAGCGTCGCTCTGCTCCGTCTTTCTGCTGTGCCCCATTTACGTAGTAGTTTTACACTATGTAGGTTAAACTCTGCAATTAATCCGCGGTTCACATGTATAAATGAACTGTGGTGGTCCATTACACTGTAGGCTATATTCAACATCACTTATTAAGTAGCCTAAGTCAATCCTACAAACAACTGGACTTTAGTGTCAAGTGTTGTCCCGGATGTGAAAGCCCCCTTACTGCAATACTGAATATAATAATATTCCATTATATTTTGTATTTTGAATTGTTACCTGCCACCAGAATTTTGTGATTTCCTTGCAATAAATATTGACATTTCTACCATAAATTGGTGCCTAAAAATGTATCAGAATGCAGGAATTGAAGTCTTTTACCCTCAAAATTTCCTGGGGGAGGACACCCAGACCCCCTCCCCCCCTGCTTTGTGTGTTCCCGCAAAGACAAATTCTGAGCAAGGAAAAACCCTGAAGTATCATCACAGACAGCCATAAAAAACATTTAAATTGCAGAGTTAGAGTTAAAACGGATGAAAAGATGGAGAACCAGACAGACAATATGTACAGTGTCAACAGAGAGAAACACGGACAATCGAACAGACAGTGACAACATACATACTACGTACCTACATACTGTAGAGAATGACAGTAACAGCATACAAACGGCATAAATAAAAATTTGTTATAAACGTGTGCTCTTTAAAAAGTAGAAAGCATTGTTTGCCAATTACATTAAATGTTTAAAAGTCTGTTACATAAGGTACTGCATCTGCACACAAATGTAATTAGTGAATGCACGTGTCCGTGGGTGGGGCTGCATGGGCGTGGTAATGTGGGCTGCTGTGGCTACAGTGCCAGGGCTGTCCGTGTGGGTGTGGTAATAAGGAGAGAGAATGGGAGAAGGAAGTTTGTGTGAGGTGGACCTGGTCACCACAGACCCAAATCTTCTCAGCTGTTGCTACTGTCATATGCTGCACTGTCTCTTCATGTGGCACAGTATTTATATTATAACAAGGTAATGCAATGTGTAATCAAGTGATGACTGATTAACAGTAATGTAAATGCTAAATGCCCTAATACCTGTTGATACTACAACAATGCAAAGTATAAGCTCTTAACCTTGCAGTTTTGCACATATCATGTAAGACTCAATTTCTCCATTTCTTTGCACAAAACTCTCCAGAAAGTGCCATTTAATGGTTTATTTTTCAAAAAAATGTCATGGGTGCAGCTTATATTTTCCTGCTTTTTTGTCCTTTGCCAATCACACCTATGTAAAACAGACACAAAAAATACCTTTTCCCTCATACCCCCAGACGTGTATAGCCTTGCAGATAGTTTTATTTGCCCAGGTTTTGAGATATCTGCTGTTGCGTCTCTCCTCATCTGCCTCCAACAGACGTCAGTGATGTCTCCAGGTGATATAGTGAAAGTACGTCTGCAGTGTCAGACAGAGTCCAAGCGAGGACCAACCAACATGCTTAAACCCAAGTACCGTGGTCCAGTTCACTGTCTGCTGAGCATTATCAAAGACGAGGGGTTCATGGGGCTCTACAGAGGAGCGCTCCCGCTAATGCTGAGAGACGGGCCGTCATTCGCCACATACTTCCTGACTTACGCAATCATCTGTGAAATGCTGACAGACAGCGGCCAGAAAAGACCAGGTGAGTCCACCTTTTATTTAAAAAAAAATAAAAATAAAAATAAAAAATATATATATATATATATATATATAAAAGGCATCTTTTTTTTGTGTGTGACATTGACTCTTCTGTCTGATCTGTATCAGCACTGTAAAATTATCTTCATGCATGTTTCAATATTTTTTAGTTACAGCCCGGAGTCATTTGAGGAATAAGTAAAATTATCAAAGTCACATTCATAGTTATAAAATATCTGTTAAAAGTGTGACGTCATACGTGATTATTGAATTTCTCAGTCACAGCTCTTTTTGGTGTTTATCTGCCTCAGTCATCATTTTGTATTACGATTTAAATTGAAAGTGTTACATAAGCTGTAAACTAGCTCATATCCTTGAGGTTAACATAGCCATTGCTTCCAAAGAGGAACACTACCAAGGCCAACAAGCACCTCCAAGGGCAGCTTAAACTCTTTCCCCTTTATATTGCAAAGTGCTTGAGGATTAAAAAGTTAAAAATGTAAATGTCTGTGTTCACTTTTAACGTCAGTGTCTTTTCATTTCCTCCAGGTTGGAGTGGTGTGATGCTGGCTGGTGGAATAGGAGGAATGGTAGGTTGGACTATAGGAACACCCATGGACTTCATCAAAGCCCGTCTGCAGATGGACGGAGCGCAGCAGATGAAGCGATACAAGGGTTTCTTTCACTGCATCTCTGAGATAGCGAGGGTGGAGGGAGCAGGGGTGTTCTTCAAGAGCTGGGGCATCAACTGTCTGCGTGCATTCCCCGTCAACATGGTGGTGTTTGTTACATACGAGGTTCTCAACGGTTTCCTCCAAGCCGACAGTGTTGACCCTCCTCGTCTAAGGTTCGAATAGCATCGACTGACTCCATTCTAAATCCCTCATATTAGTTTGCCTGTTTATGTATAATGCTGGTGTTTTACATACATGATGGCAAAGACATTTGCCATTTGAAAATGTCTATTGCATTGCAATATTTTCATGGAATTATTATATTATTATAGTCATCCTTTGAGCTGTCAGTTATATGTGTAACATTCAGTTAGGTAGGGTAATGTATCCTAATATGCTCAGGGGGTAATTTGACCGTAATAGGAACTGTTGGTACCATAGATTGGACCAGCAAACCTCTGACCACTAGATGGCCTCCCTGGCCAGCTGGTCACCGTTTTTTCTTCTCTTGCGGTATGTTTATGACAAGAAAACAGTCTGCATGACTGGTGAAGTTTTTCAACAGAAGAGCAGTGCACCAAGAAACCTCAACAGATTTTAGACTGCAACACAAAATAAGGTATAATAGACTGTATTCAAGAGCATTTAAGGCCTTGAGTTTAGAATTTGCAAATGAGCCGCAGCACGCACAATTGACAGTATGATACCCGTCCTGTTCCTCGCTGCATTAATGCATATTATATCAACCATGACTCATTTCCAGATCATTAGCTAAATGGCTGGATAATCTAAATAAAACACAATGTGCCGATATTATAAACCTTGATGAACTGGATTGATGAGATTATTCTATAAATAGAATTATTAAAAGAATCAGTAGACCCAGGGTAATCAGTAAATGGTTTTATATCACTATTACACACTACAAAAGTAAATGCTGTTATTGTTGAAATCCTCAAAGCAAATTGTCTGTAATCAGAAGATGGAGACACCTCATAAACTTATTTGTTTTACTCCATCTTCCTCTCAAACATATAGAATTGTTTTTACCCAAAATACAACACGCACATTTTAATTACTACTGTCTACTACTGCTACTGACGTGTAGACATTTTAAGGGCATAGGTTTGGCATCAGAGTGGGGGACACAGTGAAATCAGCGTTCCTTTAACAGGAGGAAAAATGTAAATGATATTTTGTGTAATTTATTTATATGATTATATGAACATGCTTATTGTGCCTTCCATAATAAAGGTATCTAAATCTTTTGAATCTCTGTTTTATTACAGAACAAATGCTACTAACCAATAGAGTCACACAGCTTAGACTAGAGTGGAAAAAAGCTAGGAAAGATAAATCATTTTAGCAAGCTGACACTAATATTTACTCGTCGAAAATTCATTATTGTATCAAGAGCACTCTCTTTTACGTCCTTAGCCCTGGTTAATATAAAATACTAGCATATTTGAAAGATTTTATTATAAATACACCTGTAAATGAAAATGAATGCAGGAGTAAGGAAGTAAGCAAGTGACTACAAGTTGCAGTTTTTGGAGCAAAGGGGCACAAAAAATATATGTTGTGAAAAGTGTGAAAATGTAATCTTAGGTCAGCCATTATTTTAAAGATGAGAAAATCGTTTACAGTAGCCTATAATGTTATGAAGTATTCAGATCCTTTACTTAAGTAAAAGTACAAATACTACACTGTGAAAATACTCCACTACAAGTTAAAGTCCTGCATTCAAAACCTTAAGTAAAAGTATTAAGTATTATCAGCAAAATTGAAGTATCAAACGTAAAAGTACACAATGTGCAGTAAAATGTTCCCTGTCAATATTTTTCTTATTACGTGCTGTTTTTGGATTAATGTGACTGCTGCATTAATGTGTACGTTGCATTTTGCTGCTGTAGATGTTTAAGGTTGTGCTCATTTTAACTCCTTCATATGAAGCTCAGCGTAAATTCTTTCAGGGAGACTTCAATTTTAACTTCATCACATATCTCCTAAACTGATCAGCTGTTTTCGAGGCATTCACATTTCAGTTAAACCAATCAGAATCGGCCATGTAGTTCACAAGCCAATCACAGCATGACATCCCTGCTTTAAATCTGTTCTCTCTTCTGCGGCTGTCAGTTGTCATTTTAGGCAAAGAGTGCGACCCTCCTCCTCCCCCCCCTAACACCTCCAGGCATCTTCACCCACGGCACCCTGGGTTTTCTTCTGGCTGACCGCTCCCATCGACTCCTTCGATCCGGTCGTTGTGCTCCTTCACCACCACCACCAGTGTCTAGACTCCATCGGGGGATATGTCTGGGTTTCTCTACCCCTTTAAAACATATATATTTTATACGATGGAGTCTAATCTCCAAAGACTTTGTACATTTCATATTTTGCATATGTAGCTTACAAATAAATCTTTGCATATCTGCAACGAAGTCTCTCCTGATTGAAATACTGTTAGGTAGTTTAATCTACAGCAAGGCGTCATATTCTATAAGACCATCATATGTTTGTAGTGTTTCTGTCCTGTGAGAGCCACATACAGTATCTCTAAAAAGTCAACTTTTCATGGTCAGAAAATCAACCCTTTTTTCAACTATATGATGATGCATTTTCCAGCTGATTCACAAGGGGTTTTAAATACTTTGTTTAGCTTAAAAAGTAGAAGAATTTTCTCAACACAAAGGAACACTTCATCCTTTAGTTATAACACAAACAGTTAAAATTAACACATCTTGAGTTTTTTTTTTGCTGGACAGGAAGGGAATGAAAAACTGTAATCTGTGAAGAGCTGTCAGAGAAATGTAGACAGTCGAGTAAAAAGTACAATGTTTGCGTCTGAAATGGAGTGGAGTACTCTAGTATAAAGTTAGTTACTTTGTACTGATGGACACCCCAATAGATTGCTTAAATCCTAGGTGAGTAGTTAATGAATATATTAATAACATTTTAATTTCTGAGTTTAAAGGAATGCACATGTTACAGTAATAAATGGAATGCTGTTACAGTTGTGATCAGATTACAATTGAATGAGACTTGTTGCTTCTTCAAATGTGGACAAATTGCACCTCCAGTGTATTAAATAAAAGCACAACTTAATCCTTCCATTGGTCCTTCAATTAACTAACTGAACAGTAAATGAATGTAGGTATAAAAGTGGGCTTGAGTTTGAGTTGGAAGTGGTGTGTGGAGAAAACAAAACAAAGGGAAGGCAAGAATTACTATCTGCCTGAAAGTTACATCCTTTGCAAACGTTTCTTGAAGCCACCTTTTATATTCCCTTCCAAATTCTAAGTAAGAGGAACAAACAAGCCTATTGTTTAATGGAATAATTAATGCATTTTGAATTAGATTATCCCACAAGCAATATCAAGTGAAATCTAGGAAACATTTTAAGAGCTGTTTGAGTAAACCGCCAATTCTTCGACCAGCCTACAGAGATTATTACTGCAATCATGCTATCTCTCTCTCACTCTCTATCTATGGGTTCTTGTTGTGTGAACTGAATTATGAACTCTGCATGAGAAATGTGTTAAATGATTTGTTTTCATCAGTTTTACATGTGTAATTGACTCGTGTTTATTAAAAACAATTAACACATTTCAGTTGAGTTCTTTATAATGAGGTTTTATTGCACTTATGGTGGGACATGAGTGCAATAAAGCCTCATTATGAAGAACTCAACTGTAATAATTTAATTGCTTTAGGAATACTCAATGGATAAAGTGGGGTCATATTGGGTGAAAACCCAGAAGATTACACGCTGTAAACAAGAAAAAACAAAACAGAAAAGTCTTTTTAGCATATTGTTTGTTGTTGTGCATCTAAAGCAATCAACTTTTACAGATGGCAAGTTGTACAAATATTAGTTGGTGTTAATTAGTTTCATGGGTCCTAACAGAACAATTGTGAGAAGTGCTGTGTAGTTCACAGCTGTTGATCTACAAGAGTTGATGGTTGAGGAAAAAGACAAGTTAAAAATGTAAATGTCTGTGTTCCCTTTTAACGTCAGTGTCTTTTCATTTTCTCCAGGTTGGAGTGGTGTGATGCTGGCCGGTGTAATAGCAGGAATGGTAGGTTGGACTATAGGAACACCCATGGACTTGATCAAAGCCCATCTGCAGATGGACGGAGCGCAGCAGATGAAACGATACAAGGGTTTCTTTCACTGAAGAGTGCAGAGTTTGCTGAATCTGAACTCCTTTTAGTTCAGTTCCAAGCCAGTGCCGAGCTTCATAAACCAGGCTTTTCCACAATAGGATACTTGCTGAAATTCTAGGAATTGCAGACTGTACTGTGAAACTAGAAACCCACTGAATGTTGCCTTTGTTAGCTGCTTTCAATTAAACCCTGATCCCTATGTCTTTTCCCCCTTATGCAACAACAACACGCAATTATGCAAGCATCTAAAGATCTCACTGAATAAACCGGTTGGTCATGAAATAACTAGAGTTGAGTGACACCTTTTCACTGATATAAAATTTTAACATTTGCAAGGCTTCGACATTGTCGTATTTGCATACATACCACGCTCCTGGGGATGAAGTCAGAGCTACACAAGAGACATTTTATAGTATTTGTCAGTGATGAAAAAAGATCTGTTCCTGACCTGGATTATTACATTTGTTTGGATGATCTTCATTTTAAATAGGTTTGGCAACCAGATAGTATCACTTCTGTTAGCAGATCATGCAACCGATTATTGTTCCAGTGGTGAATATTGTGTTGGTGGCATTTTAATAAGCAAATCAGTGGGATGAGTTCTAGCATAGGACTCACATCAGAAGAGCCTTTTATGTCTTTCAACTATATCACAGTATATTTTTCTGTGATGGCCTATGTTGCATATTCTGGGATCACATAAAAAGCCCTCATCAATAGCTCTAAATAATCAAGAGGCACATGCTGTGGAAAAAATATAATTAATTCCAAATAATTGTTTCAAAACATAATCTTAATTTTTATGGCTCTCCAAAGAAGTGCTGAAACACATGATAAATCAACCTCCAGGGTTTGTGTGGGTGATTAAATGATGGGTGTTCACATAATGTTAGAAAGATTCATTTTGTTGTCAGAATCGGTACTTGGTAACTGCCACTTGGGCCCCCATTCACCAATTGCTGTTTGGGCTATTTTGGGAGCTCTGCACTCCCCTGTTAGTGACGTGTGCTGCTGGGTAAATTTGCAGCTCCGGCGGCCTGGGTCTGCAACCTCAGATGGCACCAATCGGGAGAATAAGAATGGGTGGGAGGGATGAAAAGGAAGGGTAACAGAAGATTCTAGAAGGAGAGGAACAGAGTCGCAGGGACTGGACAGAAAACAAAAAAAATATAACTATTGCAAGATGGCACGAGGACAAGAGTGGGGTTTTAAAAAGAAGATATGATGTTCAAAATGGCAAAAATAGAAACCAAAATAACAATAGAAATAGGTATTTTTTTAGGTGAATCTGAAGAGGAAAATCTGTTTGCATCAGATGAGAGGGATGAAGGCTGCATTCATGAGGAAAATTAACTTTATTCTTACTGATGACTAACAAGTGTAGGGAAGAGTAATAGATGATGGAGGTGGAGTGGGGGCGCTATTGTACTTCATACTATCTGTGGCAAATGGAAGGAGGAAAGGACATACCGAAAAAATGCAAATTCTGCCTGAAATGTGATGTTTTTGTATTACACTAGTTCTGTTTCTTGCATGGAAGACTGCCTAATGACAAGCACAAGTGCTTTTAAAATGTTTTTAGTATTCCATTGCAAAAAACAACACACACAAAGAAATCATCATCATTGTCCATCACTAGTACTACCTCTTTTAACCAAAAGGCTTATTTAATTTATTTGTATTTATATTTATTTAATTATTTATTTATTTATTTGGGAAGTCTGGTTGAGATCAGTATTAGCCATCACACATGCAGAGAAGCACATTTCCCAGATTTATTTTAAAATAGCAATTAAAACTCATTCCTGTAGCCATTTGTGCATACTAATGGAAACCATTTCAGAGTCAGCATGCTGTGATCTGCTGCCAGACTTATTAGCTGTGAAATAAATCTATCAAATTAAGTTGTAAAATTTAGTTTGATAACCAATGCAGGGTAAGTAATTGCAAAACATCATCCATCCTGTGGAGGAGGTCAAAGTGGTCACGTTAATGGTATAATTTCTCCCAAACCAAGAGTGCAAAACATTTGCGGTCATAAGTGAGATGAGGTATTTGCAGACCACGATAACCATCCATGCTGTCATGGAAAACTGGAATTAATTTGACTTAGTCACAAAAGTAAAGGCAGCGGTATTCTATTAGTCCATAGAGTAAATGACAGGATACCCAATATGAGTCCTTGCGGAACACCTTTCTTAGCATTTCATGGGTTTGATTTGGAAAAAAAGGCAAAAACTGTTAGCTTCAAGAAAGTGATGCAGAACTTATTATACTATGGCAATGTCTAAATCCTGATGAGAGGACATAATTAACCTCCAGTTGAATAGTGATTCTAGGATGTTACCCAAACATGTAGCAAAACGGTTAAAGTGATGTTATGGTGATAGAACAAGCTACTGTAGACAACATAGAAGGCTCAGTTCAAATTTGTTTTCTCCAGCTGACAATCTAAGCATGTAAAAAGTCAAAGGGAATATTTTATTGTGTGGTAAAAATGATGAGGTAGACAAATCAAAGTCTTAAGACGATGAAATGTAAGTAATAATTGCAATAAACTAATTGCAGAGGTCCAGTAAACACCCATACAGTAATAGTGATATGTGCATTCCCTCAAGCACATATATCACCAATTTCTCAGCAATGAAGAGAAGTGAAGTATACAAACAGTGGATTTGCTAAAATCAATAAAACACCTTGTTTCTCTTGTCTTCATTTGAAACTGTCACTGAGCCAGGTTTCTGTGGAGACATCCTGTGCAGTTTCACTTCATAACACATACAAATTCCAATATAATTGGTTTCTAATGTTTAGATCTATACTTATATTGTGAACTTTTGCATATTCATTGGACAATATTTTGCACATTCCTAGACACAACTGTACATATCTTCATTTAAAAAAACAGATATTGTATTTGTTTTTATAGGATTGTTTTTTCATATTATTATTGTCACATTTTCTATTTCATTTATGTTTCTTGATTGTTGCCGTACTTGATTTTATCTTTTGTTTTCTCTATGTTTGTTTTTATGCACCAAAACAAGGAAAATTCCTTGTATGTAAAAACCTACTTGGCAATAAACCTGATCCTTATTCTGATAGAAGCCTAAGCTCATGGAACATCCTAAACTCAAGTGAGACATTAATTTCATTATTAATATTAGATGTGTTAGGAGGAAGAGAAGTGTTGTATATGGTCCAACCCTGTCTTATACATTTGGAGAGAAATATGCCATCTGAATTGTGTTTTGATCAACATAACGATGTTGATTAATCCTTTTAATAAACATATCTGCAAATTCACAAAATGTTCATACTGAATGTATCTGCATTCTGCTGCTGTTATCCTGTGATATAGCAACGCAAGCATGTTAAACATTTTTTTTATGAATATGGTTATGTTTAGGCACTCAGAGCACATTAAGTTATGTTAAAAAACGTATTAAAACATTATTAAAAAAGTCAACACTGACTTAAACCACAATCTCTCCCTAACCAGTACACTTGGATCGCTCCTCTAACAAACTCTTTCGAGGAAATACTTCCCTCAAATATGCGCCCATGTGATTGTAGTCTGGCTCCTCGCTATGACTGCAGGCTTTTTGCGCTAAGTTTAATGGTGGTCGTTGGAAACAGCTATGATACATTTTGTTCCAAGCATACCACCTCCCTACAAATTGCCTGCAGTACAAGAACATATCACTAGATTGGTGTGTGTGTGTGTGTGTGTGTGTGTGTACACAATTATGTCTGTGGCAAACCAAATTAGTTCTATATAAAACATACCAGGACAGCTGTACAATACAGAAAACAGTAGAGATGGCAATTTGAGTGGCGCTGACTCCCCCCAACTGTTGGAAGCAGCCTTAAAGTGCTCATATTATGCTTTTTGGCTTTTCCCCTTTCCTTTATTGTGTTGTATATCTTTTTTGTGCATTTAATATGTTTACAAAGTGAAAAAGCCCAAAGTCTACCCCAAAGGGACTTACCATGTTTCAGAGAAAACACTGTTCACAAACTGCTCCAAACAGCTCTATTGTAGTCCAGCCTTTACTTCTGTGACAAATGTGTGTCACTTTGTAACACACGTTATAATGCTTGCCTAGGCTAGCTGCTAGCATGGCGCATGCATGGCTCTTCTGACTAGCTTGCAGTGCTGACCTAGGCACTGTGCATGTGCGACTCCCAACAAAGATGGAACAGGGATAAGATGTCTCACTCTGTAGCTAAAACGGAGAGCTCAACACACAGGGTGAAAAGAGGAACCGCAGCAATGTGCAGTACAACAAAAATATGGTGTTTTCTGAAAATTAAACCATGTAAACCTATTCTGATATAACCTCTAAATACAATTATGAACCTGAAAATGAGCATAATATGAGCACTTTAATGGATAAGGCAGTAAGTTGCATGTTAGTTTGCTCTGAGCAATAAAATACAACATATGTTCTTTGTAGCATCTAAGTTGTTTCCACTTTACGACTTAAAGCTCATGAACACTCCGAAGTCAGAAGAATGACATCCCAACTTGGAAAAATGGGACCATCTGAGGAGCATGTGAATGAGCATGACTTTTAGGTCTGTGTAACAGAGGACAGCTGAAGGGCCAGCAATAATGCAGCACTTAAGAATGAAAAATGGTGGTGACATATTTTCGTGATTGTTTCAGCCTAATGTCATTTGATCTGGTATAGAAGATAACAGATGGTGCACAGGCTGGAGACAGACAGGGAAGCGGGCTATTAGCTGATAAGAAGCAGCTATTCAGAAGGAGAATTCTCCCAAACAGTATATAATAAAGGTAGCCATTAATTAGGTTTACACACAAAAATGTGGAAAAATAGGATCTGTATTAGGAGCAAAAGACCAAGAAACTGGCCAAGAGTATGTGATAAAATGACAGGTCACACATGGATCAAGGATCAAAGTCTATCATTGCTGTGAGTTAGGCTATAATAATACTTCATTAGATCAGCGGATCCCTAGAAGGAAGTGAAGAGAGAATGTTTAGTATCAAAGCCACTTCATTTGGCCTGAGACCCACACTTCCCAGATTGAGAACACTATCACTTTACACAAATCTTGCATTGGCTTCTGAACCAGGAAGCCAGACCACCCATAACAGCATGCACAGAGCAAGGGGAATCCACTACCTCTCACCTCAAATACCGATAAGTAATACTGATTTAGAAGTGTTTTAACAGTAGCGGTCTTTGTTCAAATGAGAAATAACAGGCCAGGCCACCGGAAGTGCTTGAGAAAGTGAACTGAAATAGCAAGCAGGGGTCTGCAGAGTCCACAAAGAAACAGAAAATGATTAAGAAAGAAGAACCCTTTTTGCGAGACAAGACTATGAGCAGGCATGGAGAGAACAGAGAAGGCACAAACAGAAGAAACACAGCAGCAAGCTATGGACAAGCGTCACTGGGAGAGAGGGGGAAGGAAAGAGGAGAAAAACAGAACGAAGAGATATAAGAACAGGAGAGAGGTGAATGGAGGGAGCCGTCACGCAGCACTGGAAGCAAGCCTTTTAGTAGCCTTGATGTGGCCATCTCCTCGCCTACTCACTCTGATAGCCTGGTGCAATGGTGGAGGGTTCAGACCAGGTCAGTTGCACACAAACATGCAGGAGATTCTTGACTCCATCGACACTTTGGCAGAAGAGAGCGAGGGGAAGGAAACCCGAAATATTCAAACCATGTGTTGAGCCAGATATAAGCTGTAGATAAATTCCACATTTCCCCTGTTAATTAGTTTGGACATTCTGTACAGCACAACAATTTAAAATGTGCTGAGACTTTATAAGTTGAGGATATAATTACATCTTCTCTGCAGTGAAAACTCAGCAACATCAGTCTGTAGATTGAAGTAAGTAAAAATGTATCCATTGAGCGCTTATCACAGATAAAAATCAAAAAGTGCTTTACATAAAACATACAAGATGATACATTTCATAAAAAGGAAATACACAATTAAAATAAAGTAATACATAAAAAGTAGATTTACATCGTAAACCCACCGTGGTAAAGTTGCGGAATAACAGAAACTTGATGCATAATTTGTTTGGCAACATAAACATGACAATAAAGAGGTTCTTTATTTTTCCATTTCCAGCTTAATAATATAACACAAAGATCATTATCTGGAAGCTTCATTGGATTTTACCATGTGTGTGCAGCTCAGAGAGGAAACAACTGAAGGGGCACTACAGTATCAAAGGTAACTTTGTCAGAGGGATGTTACGCATTGACCTTTTAGAGGAAAACAGAAAATGCGTGTGATGTCGACACAGGAGACCGACGTTTGTTTCCAGAATGATTCCTAAAAACTGTTAGGTACACATTGCACAACTCACAGTGAAATAAAGACATGATGTGGTGGGAGCCCTGGATGTGTGTGGGGATAGGGGGATGGTTCCAACAAAGCTCAGGAGGACCTTGGGTTTCTTGACAAAAACAGTCAACGTTGGTTTCTTTCATCTATGACCCTGATCTTTCCCTAACCTTAACCACCGCTGTCATTTTAGCCGTGACAATTGTTCACAAAGTCTTAACCAACTGATTTTTTTAATCAGTTTAATTTTTTTTAAAGAATGTACCACTATCTCTGCCTAAGTAGTCTTTGTATCTAAACCCACTAAAACCATAGCAGTGATGTGAATTATTTTTTAAATGATCATTTGCTCAATTGATCAATTGTTGGTCAACTTCTGACCAACAATTGGGCCATAAGATCAGAAAATTGTGTGGGTGGATTTGGAAGGTAAATTATGGTGAATATCATGGTTTGGAGGACTTGTCAGTCTCTTCTGCCTCTACCCTTTGCAACAAATGTATTATTTATGTTGCAATTATGTTGGAATTAGGGCTGGGCAATATATTGATATTATATCAATAATGTGATATGAGACTAAATATCGTCTTAGATTTTGGATATTAAGTGTTGTCTTTTCCTTGTTTTAAAGGTTTAAAAGGTTTTAAAGTTAGTCTCGCTTTGCCAGATCTTGCTTCACAGCGCTGTGGAGGAGGGTCTGGCTAGTCCACACAGCATTCCGGGAATGGGAGAAAAACGTGCTCTGGTTTATTTGCATTTCTTTAAACCAATCACATTTGTCATGGTCAGCCCTAAGCGCCGGGCAGAGCCACTGTGCCGGGCAGAGCCACTGTGCCGGGCAGAGCCACCGTGCCGCTGCAAAATAGCCTCAGGAAGGAACTTGTTTTGGTGGAACACGCGTTTGTTCAAAAGTTGTTTGTTCTGCAACAGAAAACTCAGATTCGACAGATATTCTATTATATTCTAGTCGTGGATATAGACTACAGTAAAGTGAACTTACTAGACTGTTCTAGCTGTTCTATTATTTGCCTTTAACCACTTCACATGACCACAGTCATTATATCCATCACATTATCCATCCATCCATCTTCATCCGCTTATCCGGGGTCAGGTCGCGGGGGTAGCAGCTCCAGCAGGGGACCCCAAACTTCCCTTTACCGAGCCACATTAACCAGCTCCGACTGGGGGATCCCGAGGCGTTCCCAGGCCAGATTAGAGATATAATCCCTCCACCTAGTCCTGGGTCTTCCCCGAGGCCTCCTCCCAGCTGGACGTGCCTGGAACACCTCCCTAGGGAGGCGCCCAGGGGGCATCCTTACCAGATGCCTGAACCACCTCAACTGGCTCCGTTCGACGCAAAGGAGCAGCGGCTCTACTCCGAGCTCCTCACGGATGACTGTGCTTCTCACCCTATCTCTAAGGGAGACGCCAGCCACCCTCCTGAGGAAACCCATTTTGGCCGCTTGTACCCTGGATCTTGTTCTTTCGGTCATGACCCAGCCTTCATGACCATAGGTGAGGGTAGGAACGAAAACTGACCGGTAGATTGAGAGCCTTGCCTTCTGGCTCAGCTCTCTTTTCGTCACAACAGTGCGATAAATTGAATGTAATACCGCTGCGCCGATTCTCCGACCAATCTCCCACTCCATTGTCCCCTCACTCGCGAACAAGACCCCAAGGTACTTGAACTCCTTCACTTGGGGTAAGGATTCATTCCCTACCTGGAGAAGGCACTCCATCGGTTTCCTGCTGAGAACCATGGCCTCCGATTTAGAGGTGCTGATCCTCATCCCAGCCGCTTCACACTCGGCTGCGAACCGATCCAGTGAGTGCTGAAGGTCACAGACCGATGATGCCATCAAGACCACATCATCTGCAAAAAGCAGTGATGAGATCCCCAGCCCACCGAACTGCAACCCCTTCCTACCCCGATATCTTGTCCATAAATACTACAAACAGGATTGGTGACAAAGCGCAGTCCTGGCTGAGGCCAACCCTCACCTGAAACGAGTCCAACTTACTGCCGAGAACCCGGACACAGCTCTCGCTTTGGTCGTACAGAGATTGGATGGCCCTGAGAAGGGACCCCCTCACCCCATACTCCCGCAGCACCTCCCACACACCGGTCATACGCCTTCTCCAGATCCACAAAGCACATGTAGACCGGTTGGGCATACTCCCAGGCTCCCTCCAGGATCCTTGCGAGAGTAAAGATCTGGTCCGTTGTTCCACGACCAGCACGGAATCCGCATTGTTCCTCTTCAACCTGAGGTTCGACTATCGGCCGAACCCTCCTTTCCAGCACCTTGGAGTAGACTTTACCGGGGAGGCTGAGAAGTGTGATACCCCTGTAATTGGCACACACCCTCTGGTCCCCCTTTTTAAACAGGGGAACCACCAACCCGGTCTGCCACTCCTTAGGTACTGTCCCAAACTTCCACGCAATGTTGAAGAGGCGTATCAACCAAGACGACCCCTCCACACCCAGAACTTTAAGCATTTCTGGATGGATCTCATCAATCCCTGGGGCTTTGCCACTGTGGAGTTGTTTAACTACCTCAGTGACTTCCACCAGGGAAATTGACGACAATCCCCCATCATCCTCCAGCTCTGCCTCTACCATAGATGGTGTATTAGTCAGATTTAGGAGTTCCTCAAAGTACTCCTTCCAGCGCCCTATTACCTCCTCAGTTGAGGTCAACAGCGTCCCACTGTACACAGCTTGGATGGTTCCCCGCTTCCCCCTCCTGAGGTGGCGAACGGTTTTCCAGAAGTACCTTGATACCGACCGAAAGTCCTTCTCCATGTCTTCTCTGAACTTCTCCAACACCCGCTGCTTTGCCTCTTTCACGGCAGAAGCTGCAGCCCTTCGGGCCCTTCGGTACCTTGCAACTGCCTCCGGAGTCCTCCGGGATAACATATCACGGAAAGACTCCTTCAGTCGGACGGCTTCCCTGACCACCGGTGTCTACCACGGTGTTCGAGGGTTACCGCCCCTTGAGGCACCTAAGACCACAGCTCCCCGCCGCAGCTTCAGCAATGGAAACTGTGAACATTGTCCACTCAGGTTCAATGCCCCCAGCCTCCACAGGGATGCATGAAAAGCTCCGCCGGAGGTGTGAGTTGAAAGTCTGTCAGACAGGGGCCTCTTCCAGACATTCCCAATTTACCCGCACTACCCGTTTGGGCTTACCAGGTCTGTCCAGAGTCTTCCCCCACCCCCTGACCCAACTCACCACCAGATGGTGATCGGTTGAGCTTGTGAGTATCCCCACACCCGCCCGGCGCCACACACCCTGGGCAACTCCGGAGAAGAAAAGAGTCCAACCCCTATCCAGGAGTATGGTTCCAGAACTGAGACTGTGCGTAGAGGTAAGCCCCACCAGCTCCAACTGGTAGCGCTCCACCTCCCGCACAAGTTCTGGCTCCTTCCCCCACAGAGAGGTGACATTCCACGTCCCCAGAGCCAGCCTCTGCCACCCGGGTCTGGTCCGTCGAGGCCCCTGACCTTCACCGCCACCCATGCGGCAGCACACCCGACCCCAGCGGTTCCTCCCACAGGTGGTGGGCCCATGGGATGGAGAGAGAGGTGCCACGTAGCTTTTTCGGGCTGTGCCCGGCCGGGCTCCGTGGCAAACCCGGCTACCAGGCGCTCGCTGATGGGCCCTCCATCTGGGCCTAGCTCCAGACGGGGGCCCCGGGCTTCCTCCGGGCAGGGTCGCTCCATCTCTTCCTCATTTATTCATAGGGTTTTTGAACCATTCTTTGTCTGGCCCCTCACCTGAGACCACTTTGTCATGGGAGACCCTACCAGGAGCACAAAGCTCCAGACAACACAGCCCTCAGGTTCATAGGGCCACACAAACCTCTCCACCACGATAAGGTGATGGTTCCCAGAGAGGTCCATCACATTATTGATGATTATTTATCTAAAATCCAATATTTTGTTAAAGCACCAATAGCCAACTCTACAACTATATTGTCGCAATATTGACATTGAGGTATTTGGTCAATAATATCGTGGTATCAGATTTTTTTTCCATTTTGCCCAGCCCTAGTTGGAATATTACATTCCTACATATATAGCACTGAAATGTGTATCCATTGCTATTGTCGGTAAAGTGTGCACCAGTAAAACAGATTTCTTGAATTATTAGAAAATAAAAATGTCTTCACTCAGGGTGAGATGCTTCTTTTCTAAATAGTGAGATACTTCTTTTCCACTGATTCTACTAGCAACATTTCACCAAAATGATGTCACCATTTCATATTTAAATATTTCATTGTGTCTACTTGGTATCTTTATGATTTATATGTTTTACAGGTTTGGTCTGTTTTATCACAGTAGAACACTGAATAACCTGTCATAATATAATATCTTCATGGTAAAGGACAACCTGTCAAATGGTTATAATTGTGTGTTGCACAAACACTCTCATAAAGGCTTGGTTTATGTTTGCCCTGGTTTGAACCCAAAGGACTGTACTGTAATGTCTGACTCATTAGGTGAGGCCGTATAAAGTGCACAGAAAATGTACACAGCCAATGTACTTTGTTGACATGGTGACAAGAGCTCAGACAAGTGCCCTGGGCAATAATTATAAATATGAAAGCTAAGTATGAACTAACAAAAAGCAACAGATTATGCAAACAATCCCTTATTAGGACTGAGGCCAATAACCTCTTGTGTTGGGATACCGTGAGTGTTCAAACTGACAAAATCGTAACAAGTATGCTGTTGATAAGCCTCGAGTTGGACAAACAGATTGTGGGAGTTATTTGAGAGTACAGTCATCTGAGGACAAGGAAAGAAAATATGAATGTCTGGCACATTATAGGATCAACTGTCAACAGACAGAGCCAGATATATTGTATATATGACTTCACTGACCAGTGTATACTTCCTTATTGGTAGAGTAAATAAATACAGTTTAGGGCTGCAAATAACAGTTTGTTACTGATTAATCAAATTGTTTATTTTCTCGAATGATGGTTTAATCTAATGAAATGAAAAAGGAGGAAAATGTCCAGTGTGATGTCATAAAATGTTTTAATCTTAAAAATATTTTGTTTACTATCAAAAGGAGAATGTGATAAACCTGCAACTATTCAAAATATATTATGTATTGATTGATTAATCATTTCAGTTCTAAAGTTAATTTGTAATGAAAACATTGCACAAGCTCTCTAAGCAAGTTTAGGTTAGTTTAAAAGGTATAATGTGTAACTTTTCTGCAATAAAATGTCTAATCAACAACTAGATCAATGTTATATATTTTGTTAAGTTGTGTACTTACATTATCCCAAATGTTTCCAACAGTGTTTAAAAGAAATCAATGGCGTCATATCCCCTTTAGCGCATGCATCAGAATCCACAACATTTTTTACCTTTTAATGCAGTTTTAAGCCACATTTTTATGATACACTTTAGATCTTGGTTGTTTTTTTAACTACTGTATATCTATATCTATATCTTTATGTCTTCTGGATGGAGGATTTTAGTCATCAGAAATCTAGATCTTATTAGTGAAACAAATCTTTAAATGACAGCTTGGCCCCAGCCCCTCCACTGACGAGCCAAACTTACCGGTTTTAATTACAGGGTTACAGGGCCAGTTGTTTTGGAGAGGAGGGAAAAAAATGAACACTGAAGAAGTGGATTGCAATGACGGCAATGGTGGGTAAGACAACAGCGCTACATCACGACTTCACCGAACTGTGTCTTTTGTTATGGTTTTGAGAGACAGATAGCGACAGAGAATGACATATTGTACGTTTTAGGTTGAATACTGAACAGCTGGACCTGTATTAGTAGCTCTGTGTTGTTAACATCAGTGATAGTGATCAGACAGAGAGCTTCAGTTTGTGATTTCATTAAAGATACACCTGCTTTTAAAAACCATTCAGCAGCATGTACCTCCGTGTTAATGCCTTGTACACAGTAAGATGGTCTGCTGGCGCCTTTTTGTATAGTGTCCGTAATTCCTCCAGGTGCACTGGTTTCTTCTTACAGTCCTAAAATATGCAGGTTAGGTCAAATGGAGTTCATAATGTGGGGATTTCTTAATGCTATTAAATTAAGTCTGTTTAATCCAGTTCACATTCAATCATTGCTTACACCTAATATGTGTATTATTGTGGGGACTGTGCAATATCCTAGAGTTCAGCCAAGGGTAATATGGGGAAAACTATGTCGGTACACATTGTGCATGGTGGAAAAAAAGGACGAGATCTGACGGAAGCCCTGGAGGTGTGTGGGGAAAAGGCACGGTTTGCTGCACTCACATGAACCCCGTTCCAGCAGAGCTCAGGGGGACATTGGGCTTCTTGACAAAGAAGCCTTGTATCCTTTTGGAATACTGCATGAGGCCACAACCTTTTGTTTCTGTCGGCTCAGCTTCAAACTTCTGTTTGACGCAGACCTCCACTGGAGGACTCTGGACATGGCTTTTATCATCAGATAATGGCACCCTGATTTTAATTTAGACCTGAGCTCTCTTTTGGGTCTTGTGGTCCATTTGACCTATGCGCAGAGTAAAGCAGATGGAAGAAGAAGAGCGGCGTATGAAGTAGAGCTGAACTCAGTGACAATTTAGAGTGATGTCACATCAAATAATGAAGAAAAAACAAAAAAAAAAAACGCTCGTAACACAGATATTTTACGGCTGCGGCTAGCTAACTGGGCTCGTTAAACAAGAAAGAACACCGCTGCTAAGCAGCTAACTTAGCCGGTAACACTAATCCCCCCCCCAATCTCCTTTTCACTACGTGTTGCGCTCAATATGAGGATGAGACTAACTAGCCTGGATGACTGCAACTCTTTTCTATTTCTAGAGGGGTTTGGGTTGTTTCAAACAGACTCACCCACAAAGTTGTTTTATTGACGTCTGAAGACGGGCCTGCTGACTCGATGACCACGCCGTCTTGAGCAATCTCCAGGTCAGCATTCTAGCATTCCTTTGTCGAGACGGCCAACACCCGGGGGTGCAGCTCCAGCCTAAAAAAAAAAAAAGTTGTGTTGTGGGAAAACACCACGTCTCTCCAGCCTCAACCTGCAGCAGCCTTCTCTCTCTTCTGAATCCAACTGAATAAAACTCCCCCTCATTGCATCAAACACACCTGTCGCTTGTTGAGCTAAATCAGTTCACACAAACACACCCCCCGCATATGTGCATGTCAGTATTTCCCTATCCGCTCACTACTCCAAAAGACCTCAAACTCATCCTAACATCAACAAACTGCTACGCAAGACACTGTTTTAACAGATACGTCAAAACATGAAACATCAAATTCATTTTAAAACAGACTTTAGAAGTAATTTGACCCAAGAAAACCTGCAAGTGAAACTATGAATATTTCATATAGACAATGGGATTAATATTTGATTAATTTATAGTAGTCTCCCAATAAAACTAAGCTAAATGTACAACTATTATACTGTTCACCAGCAGGCCTTCCTATAATAATAGTGTATGTGTGTGTGTGTGTGTGTGTGTGTGTGTGTGTGTGTGTGTCTAAAGCCTGGTTCACACGGCAGGATAATTAGGCTGATTTTAGCCCCGATTCACCCCTTCCGACAATCTTAAGGATGCTCCGATTATCGTAAAATAATCTGATCAGATATTCCTGCCGTGTGTGGTGTGTTAAGACTGCTCTCGTCTGCTCGGAAGGACGTCGGGACCGCTCCGATCTCAAATCGGGGATACCCAACATGTTGGATTGTTTCGGCCCGATTTCTCCTCATGTGTGGTGTCCCCCGGGAACAAACGAGCACGCAACAACAGCTGTGGAAGAAAATCTAAATTCAGCTGATGTCCCAGCTATTTTTCCCTTTCCTTGGAGTAGGTAAAGATAAGTAACATTATTGGCAGACTGCACTGTAGCTGGGACTACAGTAAATACATTTAAGTTTCAGTATCGGAGAATAATGAGCTGGTTGTGATAGAGGTCGTGCATCATAATGATGAAACTGTAGGACTTAATACGAGTAATAACAGGTACGAGATACTGTAGCTTGCCATTGTCTCTCAACCCACAACACCCGTTTGTATTTTTGATTTTTTTTTTTTTATGTTATTGTAATGAATCCCCCAAAACATCAAAAAAAACATAATTTGCACAGTTACATTCAGCCTGGCAGAGAGCAGATGATGCAGATAAAGCCCAGAGATGATGGACTCCTCTTTCAGATCAGTGTCAGAAATGAAAAAAGACAAAATGTTAATTTTTTGAGTGGATACATGCATGCATTCATGTTTTGACTTTGTTTTGCCACATCCTGACACTACCCAGTCCTGTTCCAGCAACAGATAGTGTAGAAAGACTTTTCTTCAGTCAGATCAAAATTGGCATCAGAACATCAGCAGTGACACACAGACTGAACTCTTTGTCCCTTTGTCTCCGTTATCCTTTAAAAGAGAACGGACTGGCAATAATTAAGTAATTTAACATGTAATGAAATTATTTCAACACCGAGCCCGGGTCAGCTCTTTGTGATCATCAAGGGTGAGCTACAGTATATACATTTTCAGACTGTAGTTAGTATTGCCTAGTAGTGTTTAGTTCAGACAGTGTTTGTTTGAGGCTTAATGGGTGTGCAGTTTTATTTTATGCTACTGTTTCTGAGTCTGCCATCTGCATGTGGTTTGGTCACTGTGCCAGGCTTTTAGGCTGTTATGTCTGTACACTATGGGCGCTTCACATGTCGCTTAAATTGCCTCCTCGACTCCTCCACTTGCCTCCCTTCCTCGCGTCGAGAGAGGAACCAAGGAAATGTGTTTAAGAAGGATGAGACGTCCTTTCCTCTGAAGCATTACGTGAATATGTCGGCTGCATGGGTCGAGTCAGCAACGGCTTTCAGCTGCACAGCTTCCGGGAAAGCTGCTATCGTGTATCCTTGGCTATAGCTCCTCGATGCTCGCTCCTCGGGACAGAAATAAGAGCTTTGAGACGGCCTTCACCGAGGAGGGACAGATCAACTTCCGGTTCAGCCGAGGATCGAGGAGCTATCAAATAAGCCACATGAGAAGCACCAAACGTACCTGGGGCCCGTTTCAGGAAGGAGGTTTAACAAACTCAGTCTAACCCTGAACACTGAGTTATCTTTACCTTGAGATGGCAAACTGAGTTTTTGGTTCCAGAACAGCTGATTTGAGCTAGTTCAAGCAACTCAGAGTTAAGCGTGTGCACCACCACTATAAAAAGGCAGCATGATGCTACAGCATTCGATTCACCATGGCAACAACCACAACAAAAATCAGTCAGCGTACTTTACCCCTCTGGAACTGGAAATACTCATGCACACATACAGCGAGTTTGAACATATATTTCGTAAAAAAAGCTACACAGCGGCTGCTGCAAAAGAGCGAGAATTGGCGTGGGAAAAATTGCTGCTCGAGTCAATGCGCAAGTTCCAATATAGTGTATTAATTTCATATTTAAGTCAAGTATAATATTACTGTTGAAAATAAGCTATTTCATTTAGGTGCAATCCTGCTGGGCAAAAAAGTACTACTAATCCCATTCTGAGGCTGCAGCACCATGTCATTAACAGAATTATAATTTATAATCATTCATTTCAAAAGGGTTTTACATCATTCACCTGCAATCCTGTTGAACTCCTTTTTAATGGCTCCAACTGGTTTGTGTCCATGGAACACTACAAAATTGTTTAAAAAAGTTTCAGAGCGAGGCACACTGCATACAGTGGATTTACTAAAATGATCCACATCAATGTTGTAAAGAAAACTGCCATTTCCAAAAAACGTAATGCAACACCAAGAATCTGCTCGGATGTAAGAGCATGTCCACAATGGGTGACGTTGGTGATATGAGGACGGATAAGGTTATGTAGCCTACATATCTGATGGACTGTGAAGAAAAACGATACCGCTCAAATAGGAAGTTATCTGGAAATACACCTAGTCGGGGCCTTAATGTCATCCGTGTGTTTAACTCCCTGCGAAGTACTAGGCTACAGCTTCATCAACGGGATTGTCGACAAAAGGACATGCCATGTTCGAAAAAAACAAAAAAAAAAATAGTCTGCCTAACAAAGGTGATAAACCAACCCTGTTTTTTTTTTTTTCATGAAGATGACAAAACTGCACTAAAATGTGCCTGATATAGACTGAATGAATGAGGAAATTAAAGAGCGCTGTGTCAGAGGGAGGAGAGAAACTCAAGGTTTATTAAAGAAAATCTGCTCCTGACCAGGGAGGTTCAGAGACTCAGTTACCATAGTAACTGACTGAGTTAATAGTTTGGATTATAAGCCTAACTTTAGTTAAAGCTTTAGTGCATAACTTTTTGATATTAATGAACGTCCGTTACATTCAAGTCATTGCCAAGTGAGTTGCTACAAAGCTAATTAAGACCATCAGCTCCACAAAACTCTCTCTGTATTTCTCAGTATGGCTATGTTCAGAAGATTGTGGCGTCCGGCAACTTTTGCACACAGAAATTCGAGTGAATATAATTACCTCTTCTGAAGGCAAGGCAAGGCAAGGCAGTTTTATTTGTATAGCACATTTCAGCAACAGGGCAATTCAAAGTGCTTTACATGAAAACAGATTAAAAAATTTAAAACAGATAAAATACGAGAATAGAAGTTACAGTGCAGTATAAGAAATGAAACATTGAAGAGCAATTAAAACAGTTAAATATATAAAATAATTACTTTATATGCTTATATAGATTGTCATACAGTGTCAACAATGCAACTTCAGTATAAGAAATGAACAGTTATTTAAAGAACGGCAACATCAAATAGATAGGTCTTCAGCCTTGATTTAAAAGAACAGAGTTGCAGCAGACCTGCAGTTTTCTGGGAGTTTGTTCCAGATATGTGGAGCATAAAAACTAAATGCTGCTTCCCCCTGTTTAGGTCTGACTCTGGGGACAACAAGCAAACCTGTCCCAGACGACCTGAGAGGTCTGGGTGGTTCATACTGTAGTAGCAGATCAGAAATGTATTTTGGCCCTAAACCGTTTAGTGATTTATAAACCAGCAAAAGTATTTTGAAATCAATTCTTTGAGGCACTGGAAGCCAGTGTAGAGACTTCAGTATTGGAGTGATGTGATCCACTTTCTTGGTCTTAGTGAGGACTCGAGCAGCAGCGTTCTGAATCAGCTGCAGCTGTCTGAGTGATTTTTTAGGGAGACCTGTAAAGACACCGTTACAGTAGTCAAGTCTACTGAAGATAAAAGCATGGACAAGTTTCTCCAAGTCCTGCTGAGACATAAGTCCTTTAACCCTTGATATATTTTTAAGGTGGTAATAGGCTGACTTTGTAATTGTCTTAATGTGGCTGTTAAAATTCAGGTCTGAGTCCATGACTACACCAAGATTTCTGGCTTTGTCTGTTGTTAACATTATCGTTTGAAGCTGAGTGCTGACTTTTAATCGTTCCGCTTTTGCTCCAAAAACAACCACCTCAGTTTTTTCTTCATTTAATTTAAGAAAGTTCTGGCACATCCAGTCGTTAATTTGTTCAATGCACTTAGTCAGTTGTTGTATTGGACTGTATAGTCCCCTGGCGATAAAGTTATATAAATTTATGTGTCATCCGCATAACTATGGTAACTTATTTTATTGTTTTCCATAATTTGAGCCAGTGGAAGCATGTAGATGTTAAACAGGAGAGGCCCCAGAACTGAGCCTTGGGGAACTCCGCACGTCATATTTGTATGCTTAGATGTATAATTCCCTATAGACACAAAGTAGTCCCTATTCTTTAAATAAGACTCAAACCACTTTAGTACTGAGCCAGAAATGCCAACCCAGTTTTCCAATCGGTCTAGTAATATGTCATGGTCGACCGTATCAAATGCAGCACTGAGATCAAGTAATACCAAGACTGAAATTTTGCCACTATCTGTGTTTAAGTGGATGTCATTAAAGACTTTAACAAGAGCTGTCTCAGTGCTGTGGTGTGGTCGAAAACCCGACTGGAAGGCATCAAAACTGTTGTTTAGTGACAAGAAAAGGTTCAGTTGTTGAGAAACCGCTTTTTCAATGATTTTACTTAAAAATGGAAGGTTTGATATCGGCCTATAGTTGCTCATTAGTGACGTGTCTAGATTGTTCTTTTTTAAGAGTGGCTTAATGACTGCAGTTTTCAGGGCCTGTGGGAAGATACCTGAGAGAAGAGACGTGTTTACAATCTGTAGAAGATCTGTAGCCAAACAATTTGCAACATTTTTGAAAAGGCCCGTTGGTAGAATATCAAGGCAGCAGGAGGAGGTTTTCAGATGTTGTATAATGTCCTCCAGGTTTTTACGGTTAATCATATGAAATTGGGTCATATTGGAATCTGTTTTGCCTGGACACTGTGACAACACATACCCTGTACTCGATATGGAAGCACTAACGGTTTGTCTAATTTTCTGAATTTTGTCATTGAAGAAGGTTGCAAAATAATTGCAGGCCTTTGTGGATAAAAGTTCAGATGCTACTGGTACTGGAGGATTTGTTAACCTATCAACAGTAGCAAACAAAGCACGTGAATTGGTGTTTTTGGCAATAATGTCCGAGAAGAAGCACTGCCTTGCATTCCTCAGTTCCAAATTATAATTGCGAAGTCTCTCTTTATAGGTGTTGTAGTGGACCTGGAGATTAGTTTTTCGCCACCTGCGTTCTGCTTTTCGACACTCTTTTCTGTTCTTACCAGTATGGCATTTCTCCATGGAGATCTTTTCTTATCAGAGACAGTTTTTACCTTAATGGGAGCAATGGCATCAATAACATTTGTAATTTTACAATTTAAGTTGTCTACAAGCTCAGTGACTGAGACCCCTGAGAGGGTGGGTGTGGACGAGAAAAGCTGAATGAATGTTTCACTGGTGTTGTCAGTGATATACCGTTTTCTTATTAACTTTGTTTGGACACTTTTGTGCACAGAGATAGTGCCATTAAAGAAAACACAGAAATGATCAGAGAGAGCAGCATCAGTCACCACAACCTTGGAAATGTTCAAACCCTTCGAGATAATCAAGTCCAGAGTGTGACCCTTGTTGTGTGTGGGCTCCGTCACATGCTGAGTCAGTCCATAGTTCTCAAAAATACAACACAGTTCTTTGGTCCCTCTATCCTGGGGGCTGTCAACATGAATGTTGAAATCACCAGCAATAACTACACAGTCAAAGTTAATACAGATTAAAGACAGCAGTCCACTAAAGTCGTCAAAGAAGGATGCACAGTATTTAGGTGGCCTGTAGATAATTAGAAATATAGGTTGAGAGGGGGACCTTAACTGAAGAGCCACATATTCAAAAGAAGCAAAGTTTCCATAAGCTATTTGAGTACATTGGAATGAGTCGTTAAAGAAAATGGCAACTCCACCTCCTTTCTTATTCGCTCTATTCTCACTCATAAAACTGAAGTTAGGGGGAGCTGACTCAGTGAGAACAGCAGCACTGTTATTATGGTCTAACCAGGTTTCAGTTAAAAACATAAAAATCAAGATTGTGTTTAATAATAAAATCGATTGATTAAAAATGATTTACCCGCCAAAGACCTGACGTTTAGTAAGGCTAATGTTAGTGTGTTAAAATAATTATCTCTCGTTTTTTGGGACAGGCTGTGGCTGATGAGGAATGGATGCTAAATTTGCTAAGTTGGCAGTTAAGTGCTTCTTTTTCTATTACCTATCACAACATAGATTGACGAAGAATTGAATACACAGAGCCCAGGCTTGTCCTGGAAAGAGTCATGAGTACCACTAGGCATGCAGCCTGGGCCCAGCACATATCAGTTAAAGCTTGTTTCATTCTGTACACAAGCATACTTATCAGTCTGTTGAGAAGGAGTTAGCTGCCGTCCTTGAGGGGGCAGAGTTGCCTGGCGTTTTACTTTCAGTGAGTTGAGTCCAAACAGGGTCAGTTTGATGCTGGGGGTGAGTGGTGGGAGAAGGTAGTGGGGTAAACTTGGTTCCAGCATCTATCAGCTGCTCCATCCGGTCAGTGAACCCCAACATGTGACAGGGGGAAACAGGGGAAAGGGTGAGTGGGGAGAGCGATGGATCCTCAAAGACGTCGGTGTTGGTAAGGGGGTTTGAGGAGTATTGGACGGGTGAAAAATGGGGTTGAGATTTCTGAAGAGTCCATCATGTATTTTTAATCCTCCCTGTCCTCCTTGGATACTAGCAGCTGTGTGGAGGAGGGGTGGGGGCTGTGCGCGATCACGGAAGGCTTGTATCATGTCATAACAGTGTTGCTGTCATTACTTAGAATTCCTCATGGGGGCGACAGACTCTGCACTATAGCTTTAACGGTGTTGGAGGGAAAGACGCTAATATAGTTTCTGACCATACTAGGGGATCTGATGTAACCCGACGGGCCAGATGGGTTTGTTACAGAGAACCATCTGAGAAGCCATCAATGAAAACTGTTTGGAAAAGGTCAAGGACTTTCAAAACATATTTGGCAGGTTATTGGAGGAACTATCCGTCTATCGAACTCTTGCAGAAGCCAGTCGGGAGAAGAGCGAAAACATCTGTTCCATTGAGAAAAGCCGTTCTTTGCTCTTCTTCCAATGAAGAAATACTATCCGTTTTTGTAGTGTTCCCTGGACACAAACCAGTGAGAGCCATTAAAAAGGAGTTCCACATTATTGCAGGTGAATGATGTAAACCCTTTGAAATAAAAGATTATGAATTATAATTATGTTAATGATGGTGCTGCAGCCTCAGAATGGGATTAGTAGCCCCGCCCACAACATTTGAGGTCTTCCCGACCTCAAATGTTGTGGGCGGGGCTAAGTTCAGCTGGCATCCAGACTAGGGAAATGGTGATGTGTCGCTTTAAATTTTGCTGCCGCAAGGACTTATGGGACGGCATTGGATGGTGCAGGGAATCCTCTTAAGGAGGTAACAAAGAAATCAGTGACTACGTTTACATGCACATAATATTCCGGTTTTTGCCCTTATAACAAAAAAAGATGATATTCCGACTAAGCTGTTTACATGGCTAATGAAAGTGAATATTCCACTAATGTTGCCGTTTTCATGTAGCCGTGCAAAATACAAGTTTACCAGCGGTGGTGGACTTGTTGGACCGTGCGAACACAGCATCCCGCTTTTCATTCCTTCAACCAGCTTCAGCCAGGTCGGCGTAGCAATGTGTGTGCATATCCAAAAACCTGTTGATATCCAAGTCTTTGATAATGTTTAAAAGTAGCTGTGTTTCTCCTTATCGGGTCTGCAGCCTTGCAAACTGTTGGCTGGTTTGTGTACAGAAAACCATAGCAACGCACAGAGCTGACCATAAGCCGTAAACAGGCAAGAGGCTGTAAACTGCGGTAAAAACCGCTATTCCGAATGCGCTGTATACATGTTCAATGAATGCCTCTAAAACCCAAATAATACCGAAATATCCCACATCTTAATCAGAAAATGCTATATTCGGAAAAAAAGCGTTATTCGAATATCCAACTGGAATATGCTGTTTACATGACCTGTATCAAATTCTGAATATTGTCATATTCTGAATAATAGTGGTATATTGGTGTGCATGTAAACGTACAGAGCGAAGCACCTTTCCTTATCACTGGAACAGCTCTTATCATGGCAGAGACTTAACTACTTCCGGCTCATTTTCGACTATTCGACCGCAGCCACAGTTTACATTGGTCGATAACGACCACCACTAATAATGTAGGCCTACACCACGTTCTGTTTCTGTTTGACAAAGTTAAAGTAAGGTCACGGATGCCTGGGACCAGGCTAGCCTTTAATGAGGCTCATGGAGTTAACATACCAAAGCGTAAAGAGGTCACACAACCAAACATTTCACTTAAACAAAGGCTTGACACAGCATGGTTACATCATGCCAATGCTGGTGTTATTTGCATCTCAGTACGGAGGCAGTATGCTCCAGAACCTTCTCTGCTCCACTCTTTTTCCAGCTTGTCTGGGACGTCAGAACAAAAGGAGGGATTGTTATGGTCATTCTGCTTTCGCACAGCCAAAACACAGCTACATTGATTGACTTTGATTAAATTAATTTTCTTTGGGGAGTTAGTCCCTCTTGCATTAGACTCGCTCAATGAACCTTCATCTCGCTGACCTGCTTCAACCTCTGCTGCATTGCTCAATTTGCGGGTTTGTCTAAGTGCTGTATTTGAACATACAGGGCCTTTTTTTGTAAATAGCACTCTGCCAGCAACAGGCCTTCTACATTTTTTCATTAGGAGACCATCAACCCAAGCCTCATTAGGAGAATCGTGAGGGAATTGCAGGGAATTGGTGCTCCACTAAATTACCACGTACACCCATGTGGGAAACCACTCGAAGCAGAATACACAGGGGGAGGGATGCATTCATAAGCTTAATCAGTGATCATTTTTCAGTTTTTTTTAATTTAAAGTTCTTCTTCAGAAAATCTTGCAGTGCAGCTTTTCCACAACAAAATACACAGTCTACCAAGTTAACATTTATTAACATGTTTACAGATTGCTAAATGATTCATACATATTGTAACACTTGTTTTTCATTTTCATATTGCTCACTAGCTTTAGCCATTCCTTTATGTGCAAAGTCACACTGAAAAATTTAATGTATATGCTTGGCCATTACTGATGAAACATAGCTTATTCAATCCTATGTAGGAGCTGTCCCTGTGAAAGGCAGTTATCATCTCAGTCCTCACTCTCCAAGTCTTGTCAGAGGCTAATAAAATGGCAAAGTGACTTTTCAAAAGGATTAGCATGTGTTCATTGTGTTAGAGAACATTATATATTTTGCACAGCCTTAACATTCTAATGGTGAACCAAACTGGTGAGCCAGCGAGCGGCATGGTGGGCAGCTCTATGCTCGACAAAGACAGAATAATGGGTCAACTAGAATAATCGCAAGCCAAAAAAAAATTATACTCAAAATAAAAACATGACATGCATATATACTGAAATGCTCTGTAGTTAAGTCATTGTCAAGAATATTTTGGTATTGTGTCGATCAAAAGAATATATTTCAGCTTCAAATGTCCTCTAAATTGTAGTTGATGTAAAGTGAATACAGTTTCTTAAACGTCACTTTATATTGAACTTAGAATATAATAAAATATTCAATACTAATTTTAAACCAGGACATGAGTAGACATTAAGATTACAGTTTGAAAAAACAAAACCTCTCATTATTCAGATTCTGATCTGGATATTTTGACAAAGGAAATTTAAAGACAGAAAAGAAAGGGGCTAAAGGGATGAAGTAGACTGAAAGGCTTCTGAAGTGCTCATTATGGACTTTCCTGAAATGTTTGGACAACTTTAAATACAAGGGGAAAGCATAATTACAACAATAAAAGCTAACATACTGGTTACTCTACCTAGAGATACCTACTTTCCTGATAAAATACTGTGCTTTGGCATTATGGACTTTCTTATTCAGCCCACATGGATTTACAGTGACTGTAATCCAGCAGCTGCATACAAATTTTACATTGTACTGTAAATCCTTTGTAAGTCTCTTTCGGGATTACCAAATTTGATCAGAAACACCCGTTTAAGCAAATGTCAAATTACATAAAGTAGAGCACCTGCTAATATTGGACGAATATTTTAAACTCAAGGCCTGCAGGTCAGATGTGACAAATCTAAATCTTAGTTTATTCTGACAACTAAATGCAGCTGTAATCAGTTGAAAACAAATAAGATAGATTTTTCCCTCCAACATGCATTCAAACACAATATAACATAAAGACATCATGATGGAGGTCTTAGATTTTTAGTTTCCACTTACAGTCATGGTGACACAACTTGGTTCAGGTTTGGACCCAAGTGCAGAAAGGCGAGGAGGGAGCAGCAGTTTGTTTGAATCACAAATAGAACTTCACTCCACGTAAGCTGAGGAGTAATTCAAACACAGAAAAAGCCTGGAAGCACAGAGAAATCCAGGAACACAGAAATAAAGCTAGCACAGGCAGAGATCTCTCAACAAAGGACTGACAATGAATGACGACAAACCAACAACAGACACAGAAAGCAAATAGACTAAATACACAAGGGAATCGGGGTAGTAACGAGGGACAGGTGACATAAGGGCGGGGAACAGGTGAAACATATCAGGGCAGGGCAGACAATCACAAAGGAGGGAAAACACAAGGCAGGAAGTAAAACAAGACATGACACAGGAGAAACAGAGAGACTACAAAATAAAACAGGAAACTGAAGCATGAAACATACACAAGGAAGAAACTATAAAAACCACACAGAGAACACAGAAAGAACATAGGTAAAACATAACCAAGAGCAAATAAGGGAAACAATAAAACACAGGGAATGAATGACAACATAAAACAGGAAACTAAATGACATTTACAGACAGTGGGAACAATACAACAAGGACTGAATACACAAAATCAGACTGACAAGGGTGAGGCAAGCAGGTAAGGACTACAGAGACACATGAGGTAAACACAAGAACAAAGAACTCAAAAACTGTCACATGGTCAAATGAAAATAAACTTAAAGACCAACTGGCCTAGAGCGAGACTATGACACATGGTAAATGTGACAAAAGCATCAAAGAAATGTACTATAGGCAAAGTTTAGAAACATGCAAACTGAAGACAGACTATTTTAAGGGGGGGTGACAGACTTATTTGTTATGAATGTTAAATGGAAATCTGTACATTTGGTTTGGCATTCTAGGTTTACAAAATAAACAATGCTGTGTAATTTAAAATTCTTTGACTATTACAATAATCGGGTCAGACAAAGCTGATTAATTCCCAGCTGCTACCACTTGACCAGACCAAAGGCCACCAAATGGGTGGACGCAGCTCATTGCTTTTGCTTTATCCTGATAATCGACCATCATAATATTTGAGACTGTCCTCTCCCAAAAAAGCCCAGATAAGTCGTTTGTTCAGGCAGCAATTAGGACTTACTGTACGTTTACGTTTATAATGTAGGCACCCTCTAGTGGCCGTAGTAATTATGTCAGGATCAAAGCAGAAAGTAAGGTGACGTATAAGTAGAAGTATAAGAGCGCCATGTTTCCGTGTAAGAGGTAGGTTGGGGTGATGGATGGGTCAAACAAACACAGGACTTTCACCCAGGAGACAGCGATTTGTGTCCCGTTTGAAAATAAAAGTAGACGGCGAGTTGTTTTTTTTTCTTTACAGAAAAAAACTAGTTGCGTTATGTTCCCATCGCATGCATTACAGGAAGTGAAGTAATGTCTGGTTTGAACCCAAACCACAATCTTTTTCTGAACCTAACTAAGTCGATTTTGTGCCTAAACCAAATTACCAGGTCAAGCTATGAGTGTTTCACAACGTTAACGACGTGTTTAAAACCGCAACCTTTACGTTCTCTGGTTTAGATATGAGGACAGGAAATGCTCCTGTGAGTCGTATTTCCTGCCGCCGCTAGGTGCGCTACTTTATGAAATGCTCCTGTGGGTTGTATTAGAGGGTAAACGATCTATATCGTCGTATGGTTTGGAGGACTTGTTGTGATATCTATTTGACATACACAGTTTCATTCTTGTTTCACTCATCTGCAAATATAATTTATCCTAAAAGTATTGTATTATTTGCATTTTTCTAGGTCTAGTAACATCAACAAACTGCTACGCAAGACGCTGTCGTAACAGATACGCCAAAACAACACAAAAAGCTTTATGTGCTTTACATTGTGGTTTCAAATTCATTTTAAACAGACTTTAGAAGTAATTTGACCCAAGAAAACCTGCAAATGAAACTATGAAAATTTAATTTAGACAACAGGATTAATATTTGATTAATTTATAGTAGTCTCCCAATAAAACTAAGCTAAATGTACTAGATGTACTCTTTACATTCCCATAAAACCTTAGAATTTATGTGTGGCTTTCCACACATAAATTGAAGGATTAAATGGAAAAGCATACATGCAAGAATTTTTATCCCAGCCGCATATAAATTCTTTATGGCACTAGTAACGCATGGCGAATTCCCATTAAAATGTACCTCACACGGAGAGAGGTACTCCAGTGTTAAACTGCATCCTTGGTATTACCGCAGACAGCGTTACATTAGAGATCGTGGAGTGTTTTCCCATTGCAGTTGTTTGTGTACTTTTCAGGGTCAGTTCAGGTAAATTGATTTGCCCGCTGTGATGCCACTGCTTGAAAGCACATCAATACAGGACATCATCATCAACAAAGGAGTTAACACATGGGTCACGTCCCCACTGTTGGCTCAAAGAGTTAATTTCTCCGGGTCCAAAAGCTGTGGCCTGTGAGTGGGAAAAGACCAGCATAGAGGGGGCATGGGCGACAGAGGATGGGATACCACTGCAAGGGCAGCATGTTTTTGAGAGCATGTCCTCATTTCATGTGTAACAGACCATCACATATTTTAAAGACTCTGTTGTTTACATTGGAATTGTTCTGGCAGAAGCAGTGAAATGTAAAGCAGCCCAGAAAAATACTTCCATATAAAGTTGTATTGCAGCACAGACATAAAGTGCATATAATATTATCTTACAATGAAATTCTATATGGACTACATTATTAATCAATCTACTTTCATGTGTTTGTATATAAAGAGATTTCCTATGATGCAAAGTTAGTGGTTTAGCCATCTGTTGGGCCGAAGCCAAGAGGAAAAAGAGGGTGGTGAGGCAAGGACAGGAAAACAAAGATGTGACCGGACACAAAAGGAGGAGGAGAGTTGACAGGAGGACAGAAAAGAAGGACAGAAAAAAGCAACGGCATGTTCTCTTTGTAAATGGTTGCGGAGTCTTCGTGGATTTGCGGTTGATGCAGCTGAGTAATTTTCCGCTGCATTTGCAGACCACCTGGCATAACATTGTGTTCCCCCCTCCAGGGGCAAAATACAAATGCACCCAAACTGTGTTCTTAATTAGTTTTTTTACAGTAGCTGAACAACAATGAATTTAGATTTCAGCTCACTGTGGATTACCTTTAACTGCTTTAACTCTGTTATTCTTTCAAATCACACGATTAAAACCCTACGGAGTCTGTGTCATTCCAGTCAGTATGAAGATTTATTGCACAGGGAGCGTTAACAGTTGTAGTCGGGTAGAGGAGGATGGGTCATTTAGTGTGGGCCTGAGCTCAGGGGATCCATATAGTTCATTCTAGGTGACAGATTTACTCCCAGCAGATGGAAGAGAGCTGAGGTCAAGCGGTGATCCTGAATAAGCACACGTCTCACGTCCTCAAAACCAGGACAGTCTGCTCTCATAAACATCACAACAGAACAGGGGAAGAGGGTGTTGTAACGTACGTAATGTGCTGCATGCCATGACTCATCTGCAGCCTTATTCTCATTACACTTTTTTTACGCACTGCTAGAAAAGTTTGATATTTGAATGTTTTGATAAAAGGTCAAAAGAAGTTCTACTTGCATATTTTGAGTCTAATTCAAAAGTTTATTACGTAACATGCAGTTCAGTGAGCACATAAAGATTGAGACTGTCCGCCCCAAAAAACGCCCACATAAGTCACTTGTTCAAGCAGCAATTACGACTCATATTTACATTTATAGTGGCGGTGCCCTCTAGTGGCCATAGTAATTGTGTTTGGAGCAAAGCAGAAAGTAAGGTGACTAAGTATAAGAGCGCCAAATTCCACATAAGGAGGCAAGTTGGGGTGATGGCTGGGTTAAACAAATACAGGACTTTCACCCAGGAGACTGGGATTTGTTTTTTTAACTTTACGGAACAAACGTTACAAACTGAGCTACGTCAATTTCTGCGTCACATGTGTAACCATAAGTGATGTAACGTTTGATTTTAAATATCTGTCTAAACTAACCAAACTGCATGTTTTTCACAACGTTGGAGATAAGATATGAGTAGAGAAAAAATGCCTATGGGCCAGATTTCCTGGCACCGCTAGGGAAGGGGATTTACGAAATGCTCCTGTGGGTTGTATTAGATAGAAGGAATAAACTACCGATATCGTCGTATGGTTTGGAGGACGATAGGTTTGTAAGGAACCCTTTGCATCCAGGGGAGCCCTAATTCCTCATGCCACATATAAATACACTGTGTTGTTTACACTACACTACACTTCATTTTTGTAGAATCCTGGCCATTGTCCTCTTACCTCTTCCGTTGTCAAGGGGACACTGCTTACAAGACATTCATTTAACGCATTATTCTTAGCCAGACACTGAGGTACATAAAAACCCAGGAGTCCAGCTGAGATTACCAGTGTGTCCGCCAGACATCATACAGTATTCAGCATCAAAGTTTGATATCTTGGTTGTTCTTGTAAACAGTATCTAAATATTTCAACCATGTGTACTGGCCACACTGTGTATGTTAGCCAACTGCTCATATTTTTTTACATGCCTGCATGGAATTGACAAGTGAGTCAGCTGGACAAGTCCAAGTGCAATAAATGTTTAAATCCTGTTGTGACACTATAACTTACAAACAGAAAGCCATGGAGGTGTCTGCAGAATGTTCTGTTTTGATTTACATCGTGCAGCACCACCCAGACCAAATCAATAGTGGGACAAAGACATTTCTGCAACAAAAAAAGCAATTGTTCTCAGTCATGACTGTAGTTCATCATTTAGATGGTTAGATCAATACTACTCCCATATCTCTCCGTCCAATTAGAAGCTGTGGAGCATGCAGCAGGTTAGCTTAGCTTAGCATAAAAACTGGAAACAGGGGGAAACAGCTAGCCTGTCTCTTTCCAAAGTGATGAAATCCATCTGCCTGCATCTAAAGCACACTTAATGACACATGATCCCCACTAATCCTCCGTAAAACCACAAGTTGTCATTTTAACACTTCAGTGCAAACAAACAAGATATAACGTGTTGAACATGTCTGCTGGCTCCAGCTATGTTATGAAACAGACAGACGTGAACGTGGTTTCAATCTAACTCTCAGCTTAAAGCAAAAGTGTATTTCCCAAATTGTCACACTTTTCTTTTGATGAATGGCTTACTTCAAAGCCCTTAAAAAGAGATGGGCCCCAATCTCTACATGAGTCTGGACCGCATGGGTCACAAATAAGTAATGTGAAGTTCACAGGGATCACCAGATGTGATCTTCATAAAATATCCCGGGGATAACAGAGCTGCTGATGTGGCAGACTTCACATGAAATGTATATTTTTGTATGTTTACATACAGGAACAAGGGCTTGCACAAGAACACGTGTAAAACTCAAGAGATAAGGGTGTCTGTCAATTATTATTGCAATTATTGGATCCAACTTGTCCTAATCTAACAGAACGCACGTTACAAACTTTCCTTTCATCTCAACTTTGTGTTGACCTCTGACCCTTGTTACATTTTTTTTCTTTCTTTATGATTTGGAGCATGTCATAATCTCACCTGCTCAGCATGTTGAGGCTGAGTGTGCTGCACGTTGGTTGTTACCCAGGGACATGCTTGTTAAAGGCTGAGAGAAGAGGTGAAGAGAGGTAAAGTTAAAATAGGCCCAGGTTATGAGCATCAACTGTGTTTCAATAGCGGACAAATGAATAAACTAGATGACAGTCAGTACACAGCATACACACTCCATGTTCAGCGTTCACCTGAGTTTATTTAACAATATGGTGAAGGAGGCGAGGGGTATCTTCCTTTGCTAACCTCATTTCCTCCAGTAAACGCAAACCTAAAGTCCTGTTTGACACCATCAACAAAGCTGCCTTTGTCCCAGCTTATTAAAGCATGCAGTCGTTCAGCCACTTCTGAAAAAGAATAATTTGGGTGCATCCACTTCCAAAAACTATAGGCCTATTTCTAAGATGCCTTTTATTTAGACAATTTTAGAAAATGTTTAGAGTGGTTGTTGCTCACCGCTGTCTTGACTGTACACAACATTTTAGATACATTTAAATCTGGTTTCCATCAGAAGCATTCCACTGAACCACTCTTCTCAGAGTATCCAATTATATAATGGTGTCTTCTGATGTGGGTGAATGCTCTGTTTTGGTGGTGCTAGATCTTAGTGCAGCTTTTGATACTGGGGATCACAGCATCCTGATCGAAAGGCTTAGGCAGGAGGGGAGGTGTCTAGGAACGCCCTGGACTGGTTTTCCTTCCTATCTCTCGGATAGGTTCTTTTCTGTGTCACTTGGTCACTACATGTTGAAAACTGGTGCCCTTTTCTGCGGTGTGCATCAGGGTTCTGTGTTGAGTCCTATATTATTTGCATTGTATATGCTTCCCCTTGGTCATATTATTAGTTAATTAATTTAAAGTTCATATCACTGTTACGCTGATGATATCCAGTTGTATGTCTTTTTTAAGCCTGATGAGACTGACAAACTGTACTGTTTTAGCAGTTTTACTCTTGTGAAGCACTTTGTGACTTTGTTCTGTAAAAGCTGCTATATTAAAGAAACATATTATTATTACTTTTATTATTATTATTATTATTATTATAGAAATCAATGTTTCATCTTGAAAACATTTTCAGATGCTTTACAGCTTTTCTCTGTTCCCATAATGCTATGCTCATGACTCAGATGTTGGCTGGGAAACTTGACAGAAGTTTTACTCTTACCGTCAGACAGCATTTCCAATCAACCTTTGGGACACCAAGTTATGTGATAGCACCGCAGTCTCGGCTGACACATAATGCAGATAATGAAGAGAGCTACTTCACATGACTTTTGAGTTGGTTGATAAAGGTTGTGTAAGACACACCAACAAACATAGAATGTACTCGCTGAGGTTGTTGATAGGGTGGGGAATGTTTCGAATGGGCAAACACAGCACAGGCACAAACACGGACAAACACACACACACACACACACGCACTAATCTCGAAACTGAATTAATCAGGAAAATCAAGTAATCATATGGCCTCTCACGCACAGGGATGAATCAAAACACTTGCAACAGCTGTTTGTGTTAGGAAAAGCACACACATGCACACACAGTTACATTCAAGGTCATGACACACTTTAGGGCTAACCGGTTGGCAGCATTTCAGAGGGGGAAATCTAGGGCACCATGATGCATACTGCTTTTATCAGGCTCTTGAGATTCACCTCAGATGAACTAGATATTACCTCATCCCCTAAAATGCATCCATCTGTTTTTACATTGTTTTTACATTGTGTTTACATGTTGACATGCATATGAATGTATAAATGAATTTGAATAAACAGTTCTAATTAAAATGTGTTTTGCTGTGGCCGGGTTAGCTCAGTTGGCAGAGCAGGCGCACATATATAGAGGTTTACTCCTCGACGCAGCGGTCGCGGGTTCGACTGCGGCCCTTTGCTGCATGTCATTCCCCCTCTCTCTCCGTGAAAGCTCATGTCTTCATCTGTCCTATGGAACTAAAAGCCTAAAATGCCCGAAACAATATTCTTAAAAAAAACAGAAGTGTTTTTCATAGTGTATGAATGACGAAAAGGAGTCCACTTTTCATTACTCTTTACTAACTTGCACTGCGTTAAGTTTAAGTCACTAATGCTCTCCTATGAAGTAGCCACCAGCATGGCCCCACCAACCTACCTGTGCTCCTGTCAGGTTTATGAGGCTTCTTGTTAATTACGATCTGCAAATGAATGTCGATGAGTCAGCAGGCAGGCTTGTGATTGGCAAAGCAGGAAAATATACATCCACCCATGCCCATACCACCTCGCCCTGATTATATACCGCCCTAATATATTATATTGCTTTTTTGTTTGTTTAACTGGTGGAACTTGCAAGAAGCAATGATTCTACCTCTCTAGCACGACACTCAGGGCTCAATATTAAGCTTTTTGTGGAGGGTAACTTTTACCGCTGTCCGATAATTTTTACTTTGCAGTTGTGTTTTTTTATGAATTCATTTGATCAATGATGAGTTTCAATATCAGGCGAGACATTGTGATTGTAGTCGCATTTAGCGTATTCATATTTTTATTCTTTTTATTTTTTTTTAAACCCCTTGAAAATTGTTCCGTCATGTGTCTTCTAATGTGAAGTTCGACACCGTTTTTTTCACATCACAAACAGGAATAAATAGTAGGCATGAAGTCAGAGCTATATTTTTTTAACAGATCTACACGATTTACGTGGGTTGTATTTTCAAGTGGTAACATTTTGTAAATTTACATCCTTGGGCAGGAAATCTCAATCTCTCTCTTTCTCTCATTCACTCACTCACCACTCTCTCTCTCACTCACTCACTCACTCACTCACTCACTCACTCACTCACACTCTCTCTCTCTCTCGCTCTCTCTCTCTCTCTCTCTTTCTCTTTCTCTCACTTACTCTCTCTCTCTCACTTACTCACTCTCTCTCTCTCTCTCTCTCTCTCTCTCTCTCTCTCTCTCTCTCTCTCTCTCTCACTCAAAACAAAGTTACTTGTGTTAAAGTTCCCCAACTGTGAATTGCCCCCACAAGGACATGGGGGTGTTATCCAGGCGGCACTTCTCCGCTCTGCCAAGTGAATAAGCACAGATGTAAATATAAATAGATTTACATTAAATGTCTCACAGACACTTGTACTATGTTGTAGGTGTTCAACATGGTTGTTTAGCATCAGGATGTTAACATTGTCATTGTGAGCATGTTAGCATGCTGACATGAGAAATAAATCTATCCAATTCACCAGATTGGAGCACCTTGCTCTGCCATTGTCAAAGGCCGGCTGATAATCACTTGTACTGCTTCAAGATGGCCTGATGATTTTAGAGGTCACCTACGGCCACTTACGTTTTTCAATCAGCTTTCTGTCTGGCAGACTATACAGTATATGGAATGTGTAACTAGGGCAAGATCTTGAGAATGAAAAGTTACATAATATGTAACCATGGTTTTCTGAGAAGAGACTAGACTCTCCTCCTCAAGGCCACAGATTCTTTCCATCAAAATGGTGACCTGTAGGGATAAGGAGCACATGTGCTCCCCAAAATATCCTTGCCTTAAAATATTTATCTAGGTCACCTGATGTCAGTAGGTCAGTCCCCCATATAGCATATGTAACTAGGTGGAGAATTAGCCTCTTCAGTCAGAGAATGGTTGTTACAAATGAAACCTTTAGATCAGTGTCCTTGTATTTAAGGTGGCCAACTGCTAATCCTGGCAGCATTATGTCTTTATAGTTGGAGCAGGCAGGAGGGCAAGAATTTCTCTATTTTTGCTGGCAGGCTTATAGTTGCTGACTGTTTTCTAGTAACTTGATGGTATGTTTTCCCTGCTTGCCTTAATTAGTGTGACCTTGAACAGCCGTTGGTTCCCTGCTGTGTCGTATAGATTTTACTTAACTACATGGAAGAGTTTGCATTGTGCCCTGAGACTTAAAATCAGTGACAAACCCACTCCCAATATCTATTTATATCGGCCTAGTTTCAGACTGTAGAATTTGTACACTTGTATCAAGCAACAAAAAACAAACAAGATATTATTCCTAGCTTTGTAGAGCTGTTGTTTTCTTCTATACATGGTATCTCCTGTCCTAGTTGTGTGGTCTTTTCTGGGTTTCGGTTACATATTAACAGTTCACAGTTAACAGTGTGGCTAGTCGTACAAGAGAGAACAACTCTGTTATTGCTAATGTGCTCATAAAAAATAACATGTTCCTATAGTGTAAAGATAAGAATGTAAAGAGTGAACAAGTTTCAGCATATAACATAAAAATGTAAGAGTAACCCACCTAATAATAATTTCTTTATACCTTGAAAACAAATATATATATGAAAACAAATATATATATATATATTTGTTAAATACAACAACAACAAAAAGTCCAATACTAATTTCCATCGTGGTCCTAATCTCTCTGGATTTATCATATGCCTCTTTCATCTCCCTTGTATCATTCAGTTAATTCCATCTTCAGTCATCTTCATGTGAGCAGTCCTCACGCTCCCCAGCTCAACACGCTCCAGTCCACACGCGTATGAAATACGTCAGTGCAGCTGGCACCATGGTTGGAATGTTCCTTGAAGATAAGATCTGGGGTTTTAAGTCATAACTGCCTTATACCCTGCTGCTGTTCCTCGGAGGCACTCTGGTCTCACGTGACCCCGGTCCTCCTGCGCAATTTCTGCTTCCATGTCTCTTCCCTCCTGCTGTTTCTCCCGAGTATCAAAGCAATAGCCTGCTGTTAGATAAAAAAAAAAAAAGCTGTCTCTTGGTAACTCCACCTCTGTTTAACACATTTCACACAACTGAGCTTGCTAGACTTAAACCTAGAGTGATAGTGTAAGGGAAACAAAGATGAAGAATAAGATTTTTTTAAAGATTTTTTGTCCTCATTTCACTGAAAAGTACACAAATCAATAATTTCCCCAAGAAATACTGTTAAGTAATCCCTCTTTAACCCTTTCCCTTGAGGAACAGCTGCTCTGTAGCTGTTCAAATGACGCCTTCCCCTCAGCAGCCGCTCTCTAAAATGTGATAATGTGAGTCATACTATGTGTGAAAACACATGTCCCTTTGTTTAACAGTAGTTCAGATCTGAAGTAATTTACTTACACCTCACACTGCGCCGGCTTTGAACTACCTACTTAATCTGTACTTATGTAGCCTTTTGTATTCTGTTTTCTTGTACTATATTGAATGTGAAACTGTATGTTGTCTTGTATGCTTACGCTTTTCTTGGCTAGGTCGCCGTTGCAAATGAGAACCTGTTCTCAACAGCCTACCTGGTTAAATAAAAAAATAAAACAAGACTGCAGCAGTCAGGATGCATTTGTCAAACAAAAAGGTAGAAATGACATGTTGAGCATATCACTCTCAATTTGATGGATATTATACCTGGACATGACTGCCTTAAAGGTACCCTGTGGAGTTTTTGACCACTAAATGACTTGTATACTAGGCTAACTCACTTGCTACATTAATTAACTGTAATACTATAGTGAGAGAGACATGCTGCTCTGTTGTTGAACAATAAATCTTGTGTGCAATGGCAAAAAGAGATGACATCATAGTGATGAAATCAGTGGTGGGTAGGAAGATGGTGAGTACAGTAGTCACTTGGTGATCACATAACTGCAACATCCCTGGTTAGAATCTTGCTCGGGGCCTTTGTTAAATGTCATCCTCCCTCTCTCTTGCATCCCCTAATGTCCCGTCTGCTGGGGCTTTTAAGGAATCTTTCAAAGAACATCAAATACTCACCCCTGTAGGCTTCAGAGATGCCTCAAAAATGTTTGTAGCTTGCTCCTTGTGCAGCTGTAGTCACACTGTCCACAGAACCTTCTCAAACCCCTCCTACAACATAATCCTTTCTTTCCTGTTGATCCATTCAGTAGGCTACGTAGCAGTTTTCTATAGGAAAATGTGCTTTGGTATAGAACTTATTCTCCTGTTTGACTGGCAGAAGCCATCCATATCAAACTGGTCACTGCAGATCCGATGGTCTGCAAGGCGCAGTGGATGGACCGGAGTGTTGGGATCCATTTGTAGCTGTATGCACTGCCTGTCCGTATCCAAAGGTAACATCTATGAAAGCTGCGCGATGTGTAGCTCAACATTTCGTTGGCACAATTCGGAAATATGCAATTGAAAATCTTTTAGATAGTCCAAAACAACAAACTCCTCGTAACTCCTCTCTCCGCACTCACATTCCACACTACAAACCTCCTTCCCATAATGTAGTTATAACAATCTGAGCCTTTCAATCACAAAAAACAGAGCACTTTTATTGGACGGAAAATGACAGTGGGCATTTTCCCTATAGCCTTACAATGCAGCCCACTTCGCGGCTCAATACTGGACCAATTTCAAAGATTTTGGTTCACATTAGTCACTTAGACACAAATGCATGGGGAAATAGGGTCCAGGTTGAATATACAGAATGTCCCATTTAATACCCTAGGCCTAGACAAATGGTGACTATTCATCCACGCCAGCAAATAACAGAAAATGACAGTCTGTTGTTGGTCCTAATTTATTTGCAGCTACTGAATTCTGTGCCTTCATCCTTATCAGATACATAGCTCTGATCCTATGTACATTACCTTTCACTGTGGTTTGCTGTAGGTTTGGAGGAACCAAGGATACTAGCTGCCACAAATCATTAAAACATCAATGAACAGTAAAGAAAAAATATTCATAAATTCAATCATGATGTGAATATCTGGTGATAATGAACTTAAAAGCAAGTTTTTAGAATCCTCAAGGTTGTTTAGATCATTAACAACCTTGATGGCTGCAAGAACACCCTCTCTGAATCTCTCCCTCTCTCTCTCTAAGGGGTTGAGGCTCGCTGTTCTTTCATCCTCGGAAAAGTGAATTTTAAAACTTTATTACATAAGAGAGAGCGGAGAGGCATATCTCCATAGTAACAGCAGTATAAACACCCTCTGGCTCGATGTGGTAACTGAAGCTGTTCAGCATTCAGCTCTCCTCATTTCATGAAGATGCAGCAGCCTGTCAGGGATGTCCCATGAGGGTCAGAAACACAGGATGATCATACGAAACACATGCCAAAGATCAGTCAAAGATTTTCTGATGAAAGGAATTGAAATCAAAAAGAGACACACTGTTGTATGTAAATAAGCACCTTAGGCGAGTATCTATTTGCTTTAGCACAATGTGCCAAGGTAGGTACATTCTGTTCTTTGAATTAAAATCGAGCAAACTGCTGAAAATAGGACTGTTGAGAAGAAATTATTTTTTGCACTGCAGAAATCAAATCCAACTTCAAAAAGAAAAGAAACCCAAAAAAGTGTCCTTAAAAATAAAATAAAAACAGTAGTGAGATCCAATTTTGAACAAAAGGACAGAGGCTAGAGTAATGGGAAAGAAAGGTCACTCTTTAACAAAGTTGTACATAAATCATATCTTTGCATCAAACATATCACAGTCCAGACATTTTAAGAAGTATAAATCAATATTTTTTTCCTGTAATAATGCAAATAATAATTTTGTCATTTTAAGCAGCTGAGACAGCATAGTGTTTGTAACTTTGTCCTTTTTATTGTGCACCTACATCATTATAAGAATATTATTACCCATCATGTCAGTGACATAATACAACAGTAACAAAAGTGCCATCAAATATTACTTATTATTTTTTAACTGTAAACCATGTTTTTTTCTTTTACCTATTCTAATTGACATTATTTTATTGCACACTGGACACACTTTTATGTTTTTAGCACAGTCTCAAGTGTATGAAGGGTGGCCCTTCATTCCACTGCACATATTGTATGAGCATGTGGCAAGTAAAACCTATGGCTCTTGATATTGCTATGATATTATGTCCACAACCCAGAAATAGCAGGGGAGGAAAAAGAGGCCCTCATATTCATCTGATTTAACATCTGATTATCTTTTTCTCCTCAGCTAATTTTAGATAGTGAAACATAAACACTGAAGACAGCAAAATTGTTGTTGTGTAGGTGTTGCTAAGAAACAGATTGACCTTGAACATGTGGAGCTGTCAAAGGACTGCATGTGGCTGGTGTGACGAATGGTACCACAGGCAATTTTAGGACTTGAGGACATTGGGGGCTTAGCCCAGACTTTCTATAGGGGGGTCCGGGAATGTTTTTGATAAACAAGCTTTATTTTGATACTTTTTATACACATATGGCACCCTATTTACATTTTAAAGTACATGTCTTAATCGCTGGAAATGTTAAATGTGTACCTCAAAAACTGTTGTCTACTTTCCAGATTAATTAATTAATTCATTCATTCATTCATTAATTATGAATTGTGATATTAAAATATTAGTAGTTGTTAGTAAGTCATTGGTTTTAATATTGAGTAGAAACAGAATACTTCTACTTAGTTTATTGGAATATTAAACTTTTGTTCACTCACTCACTCACTCATTCACTCACTCACTCACTCACTCACTCACTCACTCACTCACTCACTCAGTGTTGCCTCTTGGGATTCATTATTATTCAGTGCCCTCTGTTCTGGTGTCCCTTATCTTTCTCTCTATTTTATCTCCCTTTTCTGTCTCCTTTTCTTCTGTATCACCTATACTCGCTTTTCCTTTCATCTGCAACAATTGTATCCATAGAAACAAAAGAAATTCTTCAGCTTTACGACAAATAAATGAACATCAACATACATAAAGCATGAAAGGATGTTTTAGCCACTGCTTCACTTCTTTCAGGTAATAAAAATCTCCATATATCCATGACTGACTGACTGTGTGAGCTTAGCTAGCTAGAGTTTGGCATAGTTACCCCATCAATTGAAGAATTGACAGACCTGGCAGCCAATAGGACGTGGGTATTTCCACGTATTTTCCAGAAAAACCCTCTCTGATTGGTCTCATCTTGCCTCTGATTCGTTCAATGAAGATACAAAACTACCACACGTTGTCTTTATTTACAATTAACCGCTGAAAGTGGAGAATATTTTGTTACTAAAGAGAACATCTCCATGGCTACATCGCTGAATGCCCATGCCAAGCGACACCTATGGCTCTGACAACCTTAGCACGTTAGCAGTAACAGATGTGCAGGACAATCACGATGTCTCCAGGTCGCCAACTGGTATTCTGATGACTACACATAAATATCAACCTCCCATAGAGGCTCTCATGTGCTGGTGTCCCGTTGCATTCCACGGTTGCAACAAATGACTCCACATGCCTGCACTTGTTCCACTGCTTTGCCACTGGCATGACTGTTGTCTACAAGTAGATGACAAATAGCAGTTACCCGCCGTCTCGACCGCAATCGTCACGTCAGTGACACACTCGCATGCCGACAGCATTCATGCGACACTGAGGCGAGTGTTTATTCTGGTTCGTTCTGATGGGTAAATTTCACAGCCTCGAGCAGCAGGGCAGGGAGGCTTTGCCGATCGGAGCAGCGGTGTCTAGTGCAGTTTGCCTGTGAATAAACACTGCAGCTCTTCAATACCGAAGAAGTTCCCGTGTCTTGCTTCCATGCTGCTGGGCAAAAGTGAAGGGAGAGTCTGTGGGACTGCAAACCGAGTGTGCCACTTTCTGGCTTTGTAGAGAGACACATTACCCCCGTCTAGGTTGCAAAATGTAGATAAGTATATTTATTCAGGCCTTTTTTTATTATTTTTTTTTATTAGGCAACAACCTTATGTTTATGTGTGTATTGTAGGAAAAATGTACTTGAAGCGTAAATAAACGCTTCAGGTCGCGTTAACGTATTTGTTAATTTATCATGGTTGGTCCAGTTCTCTGACCCCTCAACGGTCTGACAAGACAACTTGTTATTGGTCATTTGCACATCAAAGTCACATTGAACACAATGTGAAAAATCTGAACAGATTTACTTCACCCCCATGAACAAATCCACTGACCGCATCAATGTTATCGAGATGAATTGATTTGTCGTTAACTTTGCTGTTTCAAATGCTGATGTGACTGCACCTTTAGTCAAGGAGGCCTGCCAATTCTGCTTTGCTTTCCGCCAGCCTTTTCTCTTGCGTAGGTTGTTTTTTGGGAAACAGGATTACTGACTGTTCCACCCATGCCTTAAAGAAAAAGCCGGTGGCATTCTATATTTTTTATAGTAACAAAAAGACCAAGACCAACAGTGCATTAGACAGTTTCTCAATAAGTTCCCCAGCCTGTCAATGGCTCTCTGCCCCAAGCACATGTGTTTCTACTGAACGTGTAAATATTTAAAAACACATCACAAACATATACTTTCATTTAAAGAAAGGGGCCTAAACAGCTGGAAACTGTATTTTTTAGCAAATGTGACTCAAACAGGTGCAAATGTAGCCTAGAAATCTAGACGCACCCTAGCGGCTGCAAATGTAATTTGCAAATGTAATTTGCAGCCGGGGGTCAGTCTAAAACCAAATTCTGGTCAGGCCAATCACATCGTGTATAGAGTCAGTGGGCGGGCTTAACATAATGATGGCAGAGTTGCGATGGTTCCGCGTGAATTCCCTGCTACTTGAAAACAAAGAAGATGGCTGCCGCTGCTGGCGAACAACGGTCTTTTGAATCGGCTTTGGGCACAACTCTGGAAGACTTGGAGTTAAGCACTGAAGTCATTCTTAAAAAAGGAAGATCTGTTCGGAGTTTTGCCGACCGGATACGGCAAAAGTTTAATCTATCAACTAGCTCCGCTACCTTCTTCATTGCTCTGCTTGGTTGTAGCGCTATCCTATTGCGTGCAGAGGGAATTTGAAAGACAACCATTTATCATGCCCCTTGGATTGAGCCATGCCAATGGTGAGTTCCCAGACCCAACATCTTGATGTGGGTCTGGCTTGTCAGGCTACTGCAAAGGTATTTTTGAAGGACAATTTTTAGCTGTGGATTTAATGCTCTACTGAGTATTTGTAGCAGCAGGACGGTATGTGGGATTGACTCAAAATTAAGTTTTGGTTTTCTTTTGAGTCAGTGACTGCAGCTGAACTGATACCAGCAGTTCATACAAACCCTTCACACACTTTAACTTTGAGTGTTACAGTGCTTACAGTAAACAATGACTCTCACTTACAGTACTTCCAAGGTGTTTCCAGACACGTGGTAGCAGCTTAAAATTAGAATGGGCATACCCCTGTCCATATCAGCTTACAGCCTCTTTAGTTTTTCCTGAGCACTCCCTTATAACTTTTAATATTTAAATTATGTTTATTGTCAAGTTGTTATAATCTCCTTGCAGTCTTGTCTATGTTGGTGGAAACCCCCTTGCTTAGGTGGCTTGGTATTTAATGGCCCTGACACACCAACCCGATAATCGACCGTCGTCCCTCGTAGGAGCTGTCGGCCTTCATTTTGGCCGACCTGACATGCTTGGTCGGAGGGTAGGCAGTGGGACTCACTCCACCAATCTGATTAGTGGAGTGCTAACCCTGAAATAACGAGCGGGATGAGTAATGAACGCCTCTCAAAATCTGACGAAAATCTTTTAAACTGACCTTTGTCAATCTGAAATGAAGACAGATACAGCAACTGCATGGCCTATTTTATTTATAAAATGTTTTCAGAAACACGTTTCAGTGAACTATTTTTGTAAAATACGAGATCGTATTTCGAACAAGCTGCCATTACTATTGGCTGGAGAAGCTAGACCCACGTGACGCGTTGTCATTTCCGGTTTTCATTTTTTCTATTACGTCAGAACGTACACTCAAGACGGCGTCGCTTCGGTGTGTTCCAAGGCACTTTTTGGACCTCGGAGAGCCGACTGATCAGTCCGACTGCCTTTTCTGCCGATGGTCAGCCGTCGGGTTAGTGTGTCAGGGGCTTAAGAGTACTTAAGACTGTTTTTCGGGGGGAATGTCCCAAAGTGGTCTTGTTTTATTTGGCCTTAAACAAGAGCAAATAAGGTCCTAATGCCATCTATGTCAGAAAAAGGCGGTGTATTTGATAGTGAAATAAGGTGTATAAACATAAAAAAGGTTTAAAATATTCAAAAGAAATTCAGATTGTGTTTAAAAGCTATTATCATCAAGAAGCAGCTGTGATAATATCTCCTATTTTTGATGAAGGTACATCATTGTTCTATTATGTTTTTAATAAAAACAGTTATATTAACACAAGAGTACCAAGTTTGTTGTGTTTGCTCATGGAAGATGTCTGAATGTAGAGCATGTTTTTTTGGAGACATTCTTTAATATCTGCTATATTGATTAAAATAGCCTTTTAACATGGTATAAGAAAGACAAACACATCTAATTGATATACTACTACCTATTTTCCTTTCTGGTGTACTGTTAACATTTAACAGTTTTGGATAGACATGCCTTATAAACCATGGTAAACTAACACATTTTGAGTTGCTTCTATTGATGGGAAGCTGCAAGCACAAAAAGAATAATTCGTGCAAGAGACTTTTAGCAGCTCAGTTTTCATTCTCCATGACGCCTCAGCCATGTAAACCACGCTTCAGGTCATGTGAGGTGAAAACAGCTAATGAGGGAACAGGAAATGTGTCTCTAAATTATGCAAAACTTTGCTCAGCTCCACTCCTTAAAGAAAGTCATTCAAGTGCAATGGTTTCCCGGGAGCACTTTTAACTATATGTTGCATGTCAGGTTAGGGGTTTTCACATGGTCCATTACATGTTATTATAAGTTGCCTGACAGATAGCAGCAGGCTACTGTAGGTCAACCTGATACTGGATGGGCTGGACACACGTAAGCAAGAATTTGCACAGACATTCTGAAGGCCAACGGCTCAAATTGAAGGAAAAAAAGGTGGTAAAATATAGATTAAAGTTTTTTTTCAAAATGTTTTGTTTTATAGTCTACAAACGTTGTTACATTTTAAGTATAACAAAGTTTTAACATACATTGGCTCACCATTCATTTTACAGACTGCACAGAAATATAGTTCCCTTTTCTAAATATGTGTGTGTGTGTGTGTGTGTGTGTGTGTGTGTGTGTGTGTGTGTGTGTGTGTGGCTCCTAATGCTGGAAAATCCCCAAAATATATGGATGTGTTAAAACTTCATATAGGAATTATTATGTTCTTAACACTGTTTACAATGTAGTCTCAGGAGTAGTGGAAGACAGACTTATAAATCAGCTCACAGTACAGGCAATGCCCATGTCACGCTTGAAGACTGGAGAGGAGGCTTTTAAAGTGCACAATTTATGTATTTATTAACAAAACGACACCAAAACATACTCAAACCAAAATACAAAAAAAAATGATTCACTTTAGGGCAAAATACCCTCAAACAAACGAAAACAGCAACCTCTCTGCAAGCTGCCCATTCCTTTTCTCTCGCTCCCCTTCTGCTCAAACCCTTTAAACCCAGCCTCACCCAGTTGGCACCTATCACCTGTACCGGTGGTTAGAGGGTGAGCCAAACTGAAGAAAACAAGACACTTGAATGTGGAACATACCATACTATGTAGATAAATGTGATTGCTGACATTCCTAGTTATATACATATAACTATATATATATATATATATATATATATATATATATATATATATATATATATATATATATATATATATACCTGTGCTTACACGACCACAAGCACAAACATAATATCAAAATGTCAATTGCTGCAAAAACGATTTTACCTATTGCTCTACATTAGGATTGCCCTACAGAAAGGACCTAATGAGGCAAACCTGCATGCACTCTCCTCAATTAAGCTAGTGAGCAGCTGATCTACCCCCCCATCACAGGCAGAACCATAGCAAAACACTATGAACTCATAAAACCTACTGAATAGGCCTATGTCAAATAATAAAGTAACAAATAAACTAAAACAATAACCTACAACATTACATTAATGTCCGTATAGTAAATACGAAGCTACAACCAGCAGCCGGTTAGTTTAGCATAAAGGCTGGAAACGGGGGAAACAGCTAGCCTGGCTCCATCCAAAGGTAAAATCTCACTACCAGGCGGTAATCCATACGAATTACCTGCACAGTAATCTGGTTCACCAGATGTACAGTGTGGGTATAAAGCCTTACATCGAGGATGTCAGGCATTCACCTCCCTTTCCGCTATCTTCACTATCTATTTTGCAAGGGCATCGTCGCTGCATCTGGGGCTTTGCGCCGATTGAGGATTGTAGACAATTGTGATTTGTTTAATAAAATACATCCCAGAGTGTTTCTTTTCCCTATACTAGAATGTTAACTTGTGCAGCCAGACCATGCAGCGCTTACTGCCGCTGACACAGCGCTGTGGAGAAAGGTCTGGCAATGGGAGACTATCTGCACAGTAATCCATACACAAAGTGAAGTGTAAAAACGACAAGTTGGGGTTTTACGGGGGTTAAATGCCAAACTATTTCTTGGCCAAGAGCAGTGACTTTCTAGTCTATATCCACAACCTTCCACTTCCGGGATTGTCCCGTTGCCGTGAGAAATTCCGCCGTATGTCATTTTTTTTGACCAGATTTACGTTACCTAACGCTTCCTTTGTGTTGTGTGTAAACTCCGGTGGATTTATAAGGACTGTGGTTAACTGCTCCTTAGATCTCTGCAGGATAAACCAGACAGCTAGCTAGACTATCTGTCCAATCTGAATTTTCTGTTGCACAACTAAAACTACTTTTGAACATACACGCATTCCACCAAAACAATTTTCCAGTGGCACCGGGTCTCCATCCAGTGTTTAACGCCGCCCATGATACCGATAAACAATACATTGGCAATAAACCAGAGCACGTTTTTCTCCCATCCAGGAATGCTGTGTGGCAGCACTGTGGAGGAAGGTCTGGCAATGACTACTGTTAGACAGATCCAGGCTAGCTGTTTCCCTGTTGACAGTCTTTATGCTAAGCTAAGATAGCATTTGCTGGCTGTAGCTACCATACAGACACCGATACAGAGTGGTATCAATCTTCTCATCTAACTCTTGACAAGAAAACAAATAAGTGTATTTCTCAAAATGTTGAACTACTTCTTCAAAAAATTGATCTGCTTCCAGTGTGTCTGTTACCATTTTCCACTAAAATTAGTGTGTCTATGGAGGTTATTCAAAAACGGGTAAACCCTTTAAAAATAGGCGATCAAATCCCATTCTATTGCCAGAAGACGAGTATGCCTTTCTGTTTTTTTTCTGGTGTGTCGCATTTAACACGGCACAAAACAGGGTTAGTAAACAGTAGTAGAGCACAGCATGGAGGCTACTGACAATGTAACGGTGTTTGCTTCTATTTTATATTTGTTATTTATTCCGTCTCTCTTTCAAACTCGATGACAACTAATTTGGAACGATGTCTGAGCGCTGCTTGGGCAGAGACGGACAGAATTTGTCATAGCATCACGCCGGAAAAGGGGAAAAAATGAGCATGTCCACACGGGTGTCATTTTCTCATCAATGCCGATCGGAGCTGGAGCCGATAAATACCGGGACTACTGCAGTAATTAGTCCCGGGAATAAATGCAGATTTTAACCTTTCCCACTGCAGACAAAAGCCAGATGTTAGTGAGTGTAAGTGGGTTTTTTGACCAGTGGGAATGGGTATATGTGTCTAGTATGTCTAGACATAACATAGGTATATTGTATAAACAAGTAGGTCAAGGCAACTAATGATGTAACTAATCTAGACAGCACATATTTTTAAGATTTTACGTATGCCTTTATTGGACAGTGTAACACTGAAAAAACAGACACATAGAGTGGATGAACGCAAATGTCCCAAACCACTTTAAACCCAGGATGTTGACAGATAATGCAGCGCTATATTCTGTATTTCTGCATTCTATGTTGAGGAAGCCTATAGAGAATCATGAGACCGGGTTGGAAATATCAACTTGTAGACTTCTTTTAAAACTACATCAAAAAAAGAACATTAATGACACATGGGGTTTGCTTTTGTTGAAACCTGTTGACTGTCCAACGTAAAAGGTATAACAAGAATTCTGGGGGATGTTTTTCTCGTTAATAATTTTTATTTTCGAAGTATAGGTCAAATAAACACTCAATTCCAGGAAGACCTATCCCAGGAAAGCCTCTGTTATCATGCCCGATTGACAAGCAATTCTTTGAAACACACTAAAGATTGTCTTGGGGAATGGGTGAAATTCCTGTCCAAATCAAAATCACATTACTGGCATTACTGGAAAAGACTTCCAGATAATAACGTTGTGCTTAGACATTTGAAAATAGTCTTTCACTTTCACAACAGTATCATATCAGACCTCCGCTGACGCACTTTGTCCCAGCTGTACCTACTTAGTTTTGGTGATGTCTCTGGCTGGAAAGTCAAAAGAGGCAGCAGGATTCATTTGTGGAGCAGATAAACCGCAGCAAGGGACACGATGCAAAATGTACCCATCTTCCCAGCCCGGACTCTATTTCAATACAGCAGATTAGTTATTTTTCAGGGCTAAATGACCAGGCTGTGTGATGCAATAAAGGAAAAAAGCCTTCTCTCTAAAGTCATGCAGTTTGGTGCTTCAGCGCTGCTCCTGTGGACAAAGGACGCTGGTGATCCAAGGTGATGTATCAGTGTGCATCGAAGGCTCCATGCAGCCACAGCGGCCTAGGCGGATTAGCCTGAGAGGGACTACATGACGGTTGCTTAGTAACTACAAACCTACTCAAATGGTTGATGAACATAAGGGACAGGGCTGTATTTTGACCATGAATAGCCCAAAGTGCTTTTTATTGCAGCCTTACCTAACCTTGAACTACATACAACATGATAGGTTGACATACACGTGATATGTCAATACAATCACCTAACAACACTTGACTAGTGTTGCATGTGAGTGTATCTTACCTGAGACATGTGTATTTAATGACTCTCTAGTGGCCAGTGTACTAATAGTGGTTTTGCTGGATCCCTGCCACTCTTAGTGCTTTGCTGCAGGCTCCGGCCAGGCTGTTTTTCCTATTCTGTAATGTCCTTGTATGACCCACGCTTCCATGCCAAGATCCAGGCTGTGTCTAATGAAAGTAAGGTTCCAGCAGTTTGTTTCAGAAAAAAACAGAATCAAGGCTCTAACCCGCCAGTGTTGCATTGAGCCATACTTGTCAAGCCGGTGGTTGAGAATGAGAAAATTAGCTGTAGCTGTGGGATTGTGGTGGCAGACTGGGAGGTTTAAAGAGAAAGAGGTATTAACGCAATGAAAAGAGTTTTGTGGGGGTTTTCTAGGAAATAATGTGGTAACAGTAATCAGAAAAATCCTAATGAAAAGAATTACAAAAAAACCACTGGCCCGATATTTATGAAACTTGGTGGAAGGGTGTAGCATGGGCCAAAGAAGAACCCATTACATTTTTGAGCGGATCCGAATCACGGGGCGGATACACTAATTATTTTTCACTTTTGTTATCATTGCGAGATAGGGCATTTTGGCCTTGGCAAAGGTTTCCGCTCTCCGAGTTCTCTTCTAGTTATCTTTGTTTTTTGTCTTGCATCTTGTGTGATTTATTAGTTCTAATTCTAATGAATTGATATGGTATTGTGTGTATGCATGATCACACTGTATAAATTAGACTTAAATATCATGGTTCTAATTTGGATGTAAAATGTTTTATGAGACTTGCTAACAAAAACTGGCAAAACTACCCTGACTGACTGAACGAAGGTTCATGAAAGGTAAAGGTGATTGGTGTGAGGGTGCCAGCATAAGGAAGTGCCCGTTAGACTTAAGGCCCGGACACACCAAGCCAATAATCGGCCAGGGGCCATCGTCCTTCATTTTGGCCGATTTGACATGTATAATTGGCGGGGTGGGCACTGCCGGCAGTCGGACTCAAATGACGAATCTGGTTGGTAGAGTGCTAACCCGGAAACGGGGAGCGGAATGAGCATGACTAGAGTCTCTACAAATCTGACGAAAATCTTTTAAACTGACCTTTGTTGAACTGAAATGAAGACAGATTCAACTGCATGGCCTATTTCTCGCTTAAAATGTTTTCAGAAACATGTTTCGGTGAACTATTTTAGTACAATATGAGATCGTATTCTGAACAAGCCACCACACCAGACAGTCTGTCTTTGAATTTCCGGAGAAACCAGACCCACGTGATGCGTTCATCCAATCAGCTGCCGGTTTTCATTTTTGGGCGACAATACAGATTAGCGCCGCCTGCTGTTATGGAGACGTATTACGTCTCGTCGCTTTGGTGTGTTCCGAGGCACTTTTTTGACCAACTCGGGGACACTGATCAGTCCAACTGCCTTTTCTGCTGAGGGTTGGCCGTCTGGTCTGTGTGTCTGCAGCTTTAGACCACTTAGAAGGTATTTGTGTGTGTGTGTGTGTGTGTGTGTGTGTGTGTGTGTGTGTGTGTGTGTGTGTGTGTGTGTGTGTGTGTGTGTGTGTTTGTGTGTGTGTGTGTTTGTGTGTGTGTGTGTGTGTGTGTGTGTGTGTGTGTGTGTGTGTGTGTGTGTGTGTGTGTGTGTGTGTGTGTGTGTGACGAGGCCCGTGATTCAAGGGACCCATGTCTTGAGTGTTTGTTTGAAGACAATCGTTGCTAGACTTAATGAGCTTATGGGACTTTCTGTGGGGACCTCTCGGAGCGCTGGCTCACACAAGGCTGATCTTAGAGGTCCTAATGATTCTGAGAAAATCAGATTCAGTACAAGTAACCGACACTGGCCAGGACTTCTCCCCAAGCCAGCACACATGCTCTTTTCTTCCTTTAGCCTGGGTGTAAACAACTGAAAGACGGCAGTGGTTTAATCCAGATCACTGCTGCAATTATAGAGTGTTTAGATGGTTTCTCTATTACAGGCTAACATCAGATGTTCTTTGTACTTGATGGGTGACGTGCCTTACTTTTATGGTGAACACCTTGTTTGGCAGAATTTTAATGACAGTGCCAAGAAATAGTAAGTGAACCCTTTGGAGCCCCTGCATTGTTGCATAATTTAGTCATAAAATCTGGTCTGATATTTTTCAAAGTCACAATAATGGACATGCCTGAAACAGTAACATGAAGATACTTGCATGTTTTGGTGTATTTATTGAATTAGTTGCTTGAAGATTCAAAGTGAGTTAGAAGAATTAGCCTAAGTGAACCCTTATTTTACAGCAGTGACCACAACCAAATGTTTCCTGCATGTGTTATAAATAAAATTGAATTGAATCTCCACAGTGAGACAGGAATTATAGACCATTTCCCCGAACAAAACTGTGTAATTATATTGATATTTCAGGAATGTCTTTCATGCGGACTCTCTTCAGTTCACATAATCTCAATTGATTTGATGCCAGGATTGACTTTACGTTACTTTTCTTATGTCTAAGCTATTTTATAGTTCATTGTTACTGTGTTTAGGGGCCTTTTCCTGTTACATCTCCAAACTTCTATTAAGCATCAGATGAGGGACAGCTACCCTGTACAATGTCATCAATTTATTTTGAGGGAGAACTGTGCTTTCCTCTATGGTGCACTTCCATGAGCACCATTGTCGCCCTTTATTTTTCTTATGAAAGGAATGGAGTTTGCATATTAGAGGGGCAGGGGATTTTATCAGAATACGGCATAGCTGCTTAGAAATATATGAAATATTGGATAGGATAGAACAACACAATCTAATTTGCTAATCAAAACACTTCAATACACGTTCATTATTAATATCTCTTGTTTTTATTTTTTTAACAAATTGTGTATCCAATTACAATACACATTTTCTATGGGCTCTTATGGCAAAAACTTGGATAGTCATCATGGAAATATGAACTGGTCATGTGACAAGGGCTGGGAAGATTTCTTTTTCACAGAACTGTATAAAAATGAAGTGCAATACACTTACAATAAACTTGCCTCAAACTTCAACAAAGAAAACTTTGCTGTACACAGTTTTCAGATAATAGGAAACAGAACAGAAATGCAATACACACTTTATTTCTTACAGCAACAAGTGCTCTACAGCGAGTTCAATATACTTCTAAAGTGGCCTCAAAATGTCAACAAAGTACACAGTTACACAGTAAACAGCCATACAATGTGGGTTTAAAGTAAAGGCAGTGATTGGCAGAACAGGCAGCAAAGTGACAGTACTCTGATCCAATAGAAATCAAATTTGTCAGATTGACAGCACTCTAGCCCAATCGATTGTGTAGGGGGGCATCAGGGGGGGCCAAACATATTTCAGGGGGGGCGGGCCCCCCTCTAGACTCGCCTCTGGTCATAGGACAACTTCGGCTGTGACTAATTCATGAGATAATGCTAGAGTGCATTTTCCTGAATGGCATCAATATGGATTACATTATTACTTTCTTCTTTTTAATGTTTAGAGGTAAAGTCAGTAACTTAAGTGGTCACATTCTTTTGATGACAAGTAAGCTATAATCTAATTTGAAGCTCTTAAATGTTACATATTCCTTTATTTTGTATATATTGTCCAAACAATCATACTGTGACAGTTTGAAAAGGGCAACAAATGTTTTAGTTTTCATGTGTAATGGCATTATATAACTAAGATATAATTTAAAGGCTTGATACTCCATGTTTGTTATTATATCTGAAGCACTGGGTGGTCAAAACCGACACCTCAGCTTCTTATATGTAAAACACATGTGGCTAACTTTCTGATATCACAGCTCTCTTTGAGTAAATGTAGCCAGTTAATGGCCTTTCGAAGTGAATGGCACCTGGCATCCCTTTCTATTATTTTGTTTACTAAAGAGACCAACTTCACACTCGCAGATGTTTGTGTAAAAGAAGCTGAGATGTCAGACGTGTGGCTGTTGCACATCTGGTTTGTTATGGCCATTTCTCACCAAGTTGTCTGAAAACCAGAGGCCTTCAGTGCAACAGCTGCTAAACAGTCCCAGGAGCCTCCTATCAGCCTGGATGTCTGTGCTGTGGTTGAAGGTGGAGAAGAGAACTACATGTGTAATTTCAGTTCATAGGCGTAATTTACGGGGGGGGTTGGCTCTTATTTTATAACAATTACACTCACCAGTGACAACTAAAAAGAAGGTGAACAGGGCGAGTCTGACGATGGTTTTAAACAAACCCCCGGGGTAAGACAAACTTCCTGGTTCAAATTTGAGCTACTTGCTGTAGTTTTCCTCTAACTGCACCTGAGTTTAACCAGAAATACAGTTTTCCTGTGCAGTGAAAGATTGAAACAGATAATTAGGTTGTGCTTACTTTCAGTTTTACCTTCACATAAAGTGGAAAAAAACGTGACTAAAAACTGTTTCACACCGCATCTGATTGTCCTACCACTTGTATTGTTTTGCTCTATCTGAATTTTAGTTCAGTGTTATCACAACCAAAATGGGAATTATGCTCTAAAGCCTTGTTTCAACTCTCCTCAGTGTGTTGACTGTTGCTTTATGTTGAATGGATTTCATTTATATGTACATGAATTAATAAGGGATAAGTTACTTTTCACAAAATTGACATTCTCGTGTCTGTTATGTAAATATGAAGCTACAGCCAGCAGCCAGTTAGCTTAGCTTAGCATAAAGACTGGAAACAGGGAACAGCTAGCCTGGCTCTGTCCAAAGATAAAGAAAATCTAAAACTCACAAATGAACATGTTTTATTTGTATTTATGTTTGTTTGATCTATTCAAAAACAGACATTGTGGTTTTACAGGGGGTTATATGCCAGACTAAATTCCTTGAGTCTCCGCTGGTTGCCTGGCAACCCCAGGGTAATTAAAATACTTGGGGGGGTTTTATACGTTGGCGGTGAGGGGATGTGACTGACATTCAGATCCCACTTTGCTTGGAATTAACTTTTGATTTACCTGAAATTTCCCACTGAGGCTGAAAACCTTTTCATTTTGTCCAAGAGAGTATTGGCAAAGCTGGCAGCATAACAAGTTATAGACAAAAAACTAGAAATTTAGTATGAGACAATGCTAGAAACAGATAAACAGATAACTACACCAAAAAAGGGATAAGATGAGTTGAGGACAAAGACATTTCAAATGATTAATTTACCACAGAGTATACAATTGTATTGGATTTGGCCAGAGATGTCAGACTCTTCAATTCAATTTAGCATTGAAATAGTAATTAGAATGTACTCTTCCAAAGCAGGTGTGACTTAGATTGGGCAACTGCACAATAAAATATAATCCAACGCAGTAGAGCTGCAATAAATGTTATATATACACCTAGGGTGCGATTCGTGAAAAAAGCTGAGGGGGGGGGGTGTTTTTTGATCATGCACAACAAAACAAAACATTAAAGAATGAAATTCCCCTTTCATTACCATGGACATAGTGCCACTCGACCAGGCATGCCAAAACACGTATTTATGAACTTCAATATCCAATGGAAAATGAAATAGCACAACATGCTGTCAACATAAAACACAGCGCTTTCAAGCCGAAGAGCAGAATTCACTTCGCGACAAAAAACAAAATACTTTCACCCAGGAAACGTTTTTTAGTTCCTCGGGAGTGTTTTAATCCAAACCACGATCTTTTTCCTAAACTTAACTAGTCGTTTTGGTGCCTAAACTTAATTGTCATCGCCGCATGATGCTCACTTTTTCTGGCTAAACTCCAGTACCATGGCCCCTGAAAGGACCGTCATCTGGCGGTGTCAATACCCGGCTCACAGCCACCTGTTGGCGTCTAAACAACTGCCGCTGGTAGCCGGTGTAGCGGCTAAATACAACCAGCAACTGCCGCTCGGATTTTATCGTTCTATGGCACTATAGACTGTTCACGTTACAGTGCTTTTCTTGGTTTAAAATACTTCTATTTTAGGTATATAATTAATATATTGTCTAGGCTATTGGTGAAGTAGATGATCACTTTGAGGGGGGCATACATTTTGTCCCCACCGGGGATAAAAAACAATTGATCAGAGGCAGGGATATATAGACCCCCCCAGCAAATCGCACCCTGTATACACCTTTGTGAAGATATAATGCTAATTTTTTATATAATACATATATGTATGTATGTGTATGTATGTATGTATGTATGTATGTATGTATAATGCTCAGAGGGGTGCTGAGCAAGATAAGCTAAACCGTATTTATCCCAACAGAATTGCTGTGCAGTAGTTGCAATACACAGTGTGAGGAGTACAAAGATAAAGTCAAAGATAACAATAACAATAAGGTGCAAATCCAAAATACAATATAGGCTATACAATACCAAATCAGGTTTTATAAAAATATAAACATGTGAATGATAGGCTAGGGAAATAGGCAATACAATAAATGAGTTTATTTCCTTACAAAATGGACATAACAAAACTTGAACGTAGCCTACTGAATATCTTTCACTTTTGAAACTGTTGATGGTGATGGTGGCGGGTTTATACTGCCTTCTATTCCTTCCAAGGTGTTCAGGGGCCTAGCAGATCAGTGAATGAGTCATCCAGCCTGGACAGTCTGTGGAGTCTGTATGAATCCAGCGCCATGTAGTGGTCACAGAGGCTCTTACACTCATTACAGGCAGAATGAAGCTAAGTCAAATGTTTCTTTTTCCAACTTTTATAACCGATTAACCAGCCAATTAAAACTACTCCAACTTTTGTTTCACAATAAGAAACACCCATGCCATGTTTTCTCGATCACATGTGGACCGTGTCAGGCTATCTCTCTCTCTCTCTCTCTCTCTCTCTCTCTCTCTCTGGATCTTTGAATCCCAGAATGGACGGGAGGTAATCCCCACCATGTGAGTGGGCGGCGCGGGTATCGGAGGCGTGTTTTTTTCTTTTCTCCCCCCCCCCCCATTATTCAAATGTTGCTGTACCTATAAAAAGAGTGCCTGCGTGCGTCAGATAGTTTTCTCCAATGGGTAAAGGTGACTAAATAGGCTACTTGTTGTCTCTTTCCTTGGCCCAGTCGCATCCTATCGGCAGGTGAAGAGATGATGCACGAGCCTGGCGGTGTCCAAATGGCGAAGCATGCAGCCCTGTGCCTGATGCTGCTGCCCCGGTTCCTCCTGGCCGCCCTCATGCTGTGGCTCCTGGATTTCTTGTGTATTAGGAAAAAAGTACTGCTGAAAATGAAAGAGAGGCAGGACAGCCCGGACGACCCTCCGGTGTGCGTCTCTGACTCTAATAAGATGTTTACCTTGGAGTCCCTCAGGGCCGTGTGGTACGGCCAGAAATTGGACTTTCTCAAATCAGCGCACCTCGGGCGCGCAGCGCCCAACACCGAGGTGATGATGGTCCAGGAGCGGCGGCGGGTCCGGATCCTGGACTGCATAAAAGGGAAGAGACCGCTCATCCTTAACTTTGGAAGCTGCTCCTGACCGCCATTCATGACGCGCCTGGCGGCGTTTCAGCGCGTCGTGAGCCAGTACCTAGACATTGCGGACTTTTTAGTTGTATATATCGAGGAGGCGCATCCGTCGGACGGCTGGGTGAGCTCGGACGCGCCGTATCAGATCCCCAAGCACCGCTGCTTGGAGGACAGACTCAGAGCCGCTCAGCTGATGCTCGCCCAGGTGCCCGGGAGCAACGTGGTGGTGGATAATATGGACAACTCGTCCAACGCAGCGTACGGAGCCTACTTTGAGAGACTTTACATCGTAAAGGATGAGAGAGTGGTGTACCAGGGGGGCAGGGGTCCAGAGGGATACCAGATTTCCGAGCTTAGAGACTGGCTGGAGCAATACAGGAACGATCTGGCTAATTCCCAAACATCGGTGCTCCATGTGTAGTTAAAGATGCTCAACTGCCTGCGGCTCTGCCCATTCTGCTTTAGTGTCCAACTCACAGTGCAAATATCCAGATGCTGCTATCAAATGTTCTCACAAGGCACACTATGTTGTTGAGATATTCAGGACTCTTTGACAAATAGCCTAAAGTCATGTTCAAGCCTCAATGCAGGCTGTAGGCTGTTCTATTGTGTTTGTCTTTACCTTAATTGATTGCTATTAGCGATTGTTTTTTGTATGGAAAAGTCTCGAATCAGTTGAAACTGGATTCAATTAGGCCTAGTGATCACTCTATTTTTCTACAATACTGGTGTGTGTGTGTGTGTGTGTGTGTGTGTGTGTGTGTGTGTGTGTGTGTGTGTGTGTGTGTGCGCGCGTGCGTGCGTTCAGGCTAATGTCTCACTGGTGTTTCTGTGAAGTTCGGTTTTTAAAAGGCGAAGCCAGAAAGCCGAAACTGATGTTTCTGACACCGGGTCCACCTTAGCAGGATGCCTTCCTCAATGATCGATTGCCAAACGATGTAATGTTGAAACAATGTAACTGAACAAAATGTTTTTAATAAATATCAGATCACACAGATTTAGCCTACTGTTGACTTGTGGAACAAACACCTTACAGTTCTTCCTTTGGTCATTTCATTGAGGTATTTGTTATTTAATACAGAAGAAAATGGATTGAATGAATTCATGCAAACTTTGTGTTTGCCCCAACATCTGATGACGTCATGCTTCTCCTGCAGTTTGTATGTATATATATATATATATATATATATATATATATATATATATATATATATATATATATATATATATATATATATAAAATCAGGCATATTCAGGTGAAAGCATAACATTAATGTTAATACTGTGTTCTTGTGATTGATTAATTAACCCACTTACAGCTATGACACATGCACAAAAAAGGAGGCCAGAAAAGAAAAAGCCTTTTCATGTGTGGGGAAAAAAGGAATCAGAATCTAAATAAGTTTTATTTATAGAGCTAGGGCTGTTTTATATTGTGTAACACTGTAAATAACCAGAAATCATCATGAAACCTAGTGATGATCAAGTGAAAGGTAAAAGTCAGGATTTCACAATTCACAAAATAACTGAAAAATGTCCCGAGGAAATCACACTCGCAAACATTGTATCAAAGTATTGTTAGAAGAAATCCTATTTGATGAAATGTTTCTTTCATGTTAACTACATAAGAGCCGCGACACTTTCTAAACGTGGATCAGACAGAAAAACAAAGGGTGTGATGCAGCATCTTTAATCCATCTATCTTTATCTTTTTCTCATTATTTCTGCAATCTCTCTCCTTGCCTCTCTCCTGTGAATACCTTTGTGTGCACACACAAACACACACAAGCACGCACGCACATGCACACACACACACACACACACACACACACACACACACACACAAGCAGGAATTCACACACTGCGCCATGTAATTAGGATTAGAGAGCAGTGTGATTATTGTGGACTATGGCTAGATGTAACAAAAAAAAATATTTCAACTTTTTTTGGGGTATTTTGGATGAAGTGTATGCCTAGGTGTGTTTGTGGTAAATATAGCTTTTAGTTCTTTAAATTTGGTTGATCAAGATTCATTACCAAATAAACTGTGCTATCACATTTCGCTCTGCGGTGCACATAGCCTGTTCCTGCATGTGTTTTCATAATGTCACAGAAAAGGATTTGGGATTTTTTTCAAGAGTCCAAGTCCCATAAAATCTAAATAACCCAAATTCTACTACCACCCACCCTTTAAACCCAAGCAACGAGAGATGACATTGATATGGCTGTGTGGTAATTGGGAACCTGTTCCCGCTATCCAACATTAGCCTGACTGCTGCCACTCCCACACACAATTGGAAGTCTGATATGATACAGAATGAAATAATAGAACCCCTTGCACATGCGTTTCAGTGCCATATTGTCTCTCGGGTATCTGACTGTAAATATTATGGGCTTACTGATGATGGAGGCACTGTTTGGTCTTGTGAGGCTGTGGCAAGTCTTCAGAGTGAGCAAGGCGCACTTCAGTGTGTAAAGGCGCTAAAAGAACTTAAGAATTTCATGAGGCGCTTGATCTAGTGAGGTCAGAAGGGGCGCAGGTCTAACTGAGGCCCACCTGCCCACCTGCCCTTCGTTCAGCTTCCAAACAACATTGGTACAGCATCTTTACGCCTCCAACTGAGGATGCTGCGTCCAGTCCATGAAATTGGAGATTTTTCACAAACAAGGTCAACTTGTCAGTGAAGTGGAATAGCTGAATCAGCTGAGTTTGTGTCTACCTGTGTCTCCTGCATCTTGACAGAGATCTTTCCCAGGGCTTTGTCAGCTGAAAACCTGGCTCTGTAACACCAGAGGTGTCAAAAGTATTCACATTCATTACTCAGGTAGAAGTATAGATACTAGGGGTTTAAAAAGACTTCTGTAGAAGTTGAAGTATCAACTCAAGCTTTTTACTCAAGTAAAAGTGTAAAAGTACTGGTCTCAAAACTACTTAAAGTATAAAAGTAAAAGTAATGTAAAGGGGGAAAAAATGCCATTAAGGACAAAAGCTTAGGCCGTGCACTACCCCACCTCCACAAAAAGACATTTTTCTAAAGGCCACAATGACTATAATGTTATATTAAAATGTTAATGTTGAAAAATCCAACCATTTCGAAAAATTCTTCCAGGTACGGCCAGGGATGTAGAAGGGTTGGCTGGTCTTCCTGGCTACCAACCTCCTCGCTGGTACTTGGTTGGGACATTTTAATCAAGTGCTCTTGAGTCTCTGCCACGGACTTCACTCTATCCGGATTGCGCGATTTATCTGGATAGGTTTTTTTTTAACGATGACAAGCCGGAATGAAAACAAACTGAACTCAAATAGGAGTAACAAGGCTATTTTAAAAATGTAAGGAGTAGAAAGTACAGATAATTGCGTGAAAATTTAAGGAGTAGAAGTAAAAAGTCTGCTGTAAAATAATTACTCCAGTAAAGTATAGATATCCAAAATGTCTACTTAAGTAAGGTAACAAAGTATTTGTACTTTGTTACTTGACACCTCTGTGTAACACTCATGATGAACTCATCTGGAGATAAACTCATCTGGCACTGCTGCATCTCCACAACCACATCTAAATTAAACCATTAAAAGATGGTTCGATTTTAATTACTTCCGCCTTGAATGATTGCATATGCTGACTTGTTTATTATATCACACACACACAAATTGTGATTTGGTACGAGTCCGACTGTGTAAGTCACGCTCTATCATGCGTGCAGTTAACAGCGTTCTTGCTGTGTGTGATAACTTTGGGGTATTTGTTCAAATTGGTCATTTTGCTATGTTGTTGCATATAATCTAAAATAGTTGTTACATGTGGCCGGGTTGGCTCAGTGGTAGAGCAGGCGCACAGATACAGAGAGGTTTATGCCTCGATGCAGAGGTCCAGGGTTCGAATCCGACCTGTGAGAATTTCCTGCATGTCTTCCCCCTCTCTCTCCCCTTTCTCACCTAGCTGTCCTATCAAATAAAGGCGGAACAGCCCAAAAAATAATCTTAATAAAATAGTTGTTACATGATATAAATATCTAATCTAATCTAATGAAAAAAAAACATAAGCATTGACATCATTCAACGAGTAGGCCACAGTTTCAACACCCCCAATTCCAATCACTTTCCAGCATCTCTGCTCTCGAGTGACACATGTTTTCTGTAGAGAATCAGAGGTTCTGTCCTGCTCAACAGTGATAGCCCTCTTTTTCCCCCCTGATTGTTTGTGTTATCAGTCAGTTTCAGGTCGCCACCGTAATTTTAAAAAGCTCTTTGGACTGAATGACTGACCCTCTTATTGTGTTTGTGTCTAAAGGGCTGTAATTGATTTGAAAGTGGAGGTTTATGTACACATGAGGACATCATTTTTCCTCCTTCCTTTTTAGCATATAAAGTGAAGGAGTCTTCAAGATGGAGAAGAGGGGGCATGTGGGTTCCCCTGCTCTCAGTTCACCCCTCGCACGCTGCATGAATGCATAAGGACAAATACAGCCACACAGATTTGACATTTGATTTGAGAACATTCCTGAAACCTGGGATTTGTAATTGGAAATATTTTCAATGTAACACAATTGGATTTTTTTTTTAATCCCATTTGAGAATAGAAATTCAAAATTCGGGAAAACAGAAATTCAGAAATTCAGAAATTCAGAATTCAGAAATTTAAAAGCAACTAATTGTGTTTGGACGACATTAGGGTCAGGCTAGTCTATGTCCTTGACGTTCCACTTCCGGTATTGTTCCATACCTCCTATGGGGAGATTCTGAGGCTAACAAGCCATCACCTTCTGCTAGCATTCCATGACTGCCATTCATTTTGGCGTCACTTTGACAGCGAATAACTTTACATCTGAAGCGTTTAAAGCCTCTATTTGTTCATTGTTTATTTCTAAAGAAACACAACAATGTATAAAAGGCTCCATTACCTTGTATCTCACGTTATGGCCCCGTAGCAGCCGTTTAAAAAAAAAAATAGGCTAACGATTGTGTCATAACCACGCGACTTTCTGTCGCACAGTAGAGAAATTACCGTATAGTACAGGAGAAGCTCGCAGGCAATCAGGGGGACGTGGAGGCATACAGTCAAGGGAGAAGCCCATAAAGAGTCTATGAAAGCATCGGGACAAAATATTTCAGCAACGTTTTGATGGATTGGAAATACTTTGATATGTGGTAAGTGAATTCATATGAAGTAACATTTATCCATGAACAAACAGATTTCTCTTGGCACAACTACCAGAAGACTTACAACTTTCAGACAGGTTGCTCTCGTCACATTTACGTCGTCAAGCTCAGTTTGAGGCTGTGCAGTAACGCTCAGCCATCACCGGAAAAGTGCTTCTAATTGACTTCACTGGTCTCCATCGAAGTCTATGGCGTCGCTGTGTCCATTTCTTCACTGTCTATGGTATTTTCTGTTTCCTTCCGCTTTCTTTGTGTTGGAATTTTAAATTTGGTGGATTAATGAGGACTATTGTTAACTGCTCCTCATATCTCTCCAGGGTAAATTGAGACAGCTAGCTAGACTATCTGTCCAATCTGAGTATTTTGCAGAAGCTCTGTTCAGAGTTTAGCACCGCCCATGACAATTCTGATTGGTTTAAAGAAATGCCATTAAACCAGAGCACGTTTTTCTCCCCGAATGCTATGTGGAGTAGCCAGAAAAAACACTCCAGTTTCAGTTTACAGCTTTGGGACACGTAATGTGCCTTGCATAAGGAGCCATTACGTCAAAGCTTGGAATTTAATCAGATAATGCCTCTGTCAAACAACATGGTCCTCCACGGAATCATATTTCCATTGGACCAAGGGTTGCTGTGACAGACTAGACTCAAGGGTTTAGTTAAAGTGCTTTTTCTGAAAATACACGGAATTAAAGTGTGTTTTCATTTTCTATTATTGACTTGTGAGAGTAAAACTAAATTATAAATACTAAATTAAAAACTATTTCATTTTGAAGTGAGCACTTTTACTTTGGATTCTTGACTAGATTTGTACTCCTAATACTTGATTTCATTTACGGAGGAAAATCATTTTTATTGCCTACACATCTCCATATTTCGTCATTTCAAATTTTTTTCATGAATCAATGCTAATGGTCACCCTTTACGTCTGTCTGTGGGATTTACAAATATTTGAACAGTGACGAGGCAATTTTGTCTGACGTCGTCTGAGGTAAATAGCTCAATAATATGTTTTCAAATGAGACTTCTTTCATTTTCTAAAAAACAACATTTTTTGGACATACACGGTTTTCACCTGTCACCTAGGATATTTGCATGTTTAATAACTTCAAATTCCGGTTTTAACTCATGTTTTGCCATTATGAAAATATGAATCAGATTTAAAATGAAGCATTTTTTATTCACTCATTTTGTAAATATATTTTCTAGTTAGTCTAGTTCTTGTCTAGTTATAAAACAAAATCAATGTGAACATTGTATTGGAGTCAGGTCTAAAGGTGAAACTTATGTGACACTCATTAAAGCAGCAACTGGTGTTTCAAACTCAGTGCAAAGTCTTGGTTTGTTGCATTTAAATAAAAGACAAAGACATAAAAACAAAAGACAATTTGTCATTCCATGTGGAACTGAAGAGAACAATTGAAATTTGTCAAAAGTCAAATCTATAAAAACATATAGACCCCATTAGATGTGGCCACCTCTGCCGCTTTATTTATCTCCCAAGCATACAGGCACCGGGCACAAGAAGCAAGAACATCCTTTTTGTTGTTGAGACATTTATTGTATTATAAAAATGTGATTTGATTTAGACCAAACAATTTCTCTACTTTCTTGGCCAGCACACAAACGATTTATAATCTACGTGTGGCGTTTCCTGGTTAAATAAAGTCATTAACTATTGAATAACACACAATAACTCATAAATAACAAAACGCCTGAGATATGATGTTCATAGCTGTTAATTTTGTAGGATCTAAAAGCATAGCATCTTCTGATCCCAAATCCCATTACATCCTGTGCCCCCACACGGCATATATTTGTTTTCATAAAATACACTATACGTCAATTTAAAGCTGCACAAATCAATGTTTCAATAGTAATAATCAATTAAATGACTATATGCAGGGTGTGATTTGCTGGGCGGGGGTGGGGGGGGCATGCGTGGGATTTCCCCCTTTCTGGCACCAAAACGACAAGTTAAGTTTAGGAAAAAGATTGTGGCTAAAACACTCCCAAGGATAGACAGTTAAAGAAATGGAGATCCCGTTGCTCTGGACGAAGACCAGTGAAGTCTATTAGAAGCCCTTTTCCGGTGAGGGCTGAGCGTTACTGCGCAGCTGCAAACTGAGCTTGCTGACGTAAATGTGCCGTGAGCAACCTGTCTGAAAGTTGTAAGTCTTCTGGTAGCTGTGCCAAGAGAAATCTCAATCATTCCCAATCTTGCAGAGACGGAGAGCGTAGGTATATGTAACGAGATAACATAGGCACAGGCTAATTATTGCTAACTAAAATGCTAGTTAACATTAGTAATTCAACTTAAACAGCTAATGTAAGTTGAAACTGCCTGCGAGCTTCTCCTTGACTGTACGGTAATTTGTCTACTATGCGACAGAAATTCGCGTGGTTATGATACAATAGTTAGCCTATTTTTACAAAAACACCTGCTACGGAGCCATAACGTGAGATACAAGGTAATGGAGCCTTTTTACATTGTCGTGTTTCTTTAGAAAAAAACAATGAACAAATAGAGTCTGTAAATGCTTCAGATGTAAAGTTATTCGCTGTCAAAATTACGTCAAAATGAATGGCAGTCAATGGAATGCTAACGGCAGGTGAGTGCTAGGTAGCATCAAAATGGCGCCATAGGAGCTACACTAGGGTGACCAGACGTCCCCGGTTTCGGTGACCTGTCCCCAGCTGGAGCTGTCCCTGGAAATGTCCCCGGTTTTCACTGTAACTGACAGACCCGAAATTGGAATGAAAGAAAGAAAACATTGACCAAACGTATAGTCGCGCTGACTCGCGCACCCTACACGCGCTAGCTTAAGCCAGAGCAAGCGCTGCTCAGAGCTCAGAGATGTTCTAGAATGTCCATATTTTACGATGCTAAAATTACTGTTTATTTACATGGAGTCTGGTGGGTGTAGCGGACGCAATTTCGCAGACTTTTGATCTTTAAAAAAAGGATCTTACTCTAACAGAAAGATCGACCTCCTTAGAAATCCTTTCCATAATGTTGTCAGACACTAAGAATATTAATCTGAGCCTGTCAGTGGCAAAACGAGCACTTTTATGAACGTAAATACAAGCTGGACAATTGACGTCCTATTAACTTACATTGTAGCTTGTTTCGCCATTGCCGACTGCAGTGATCTCGTTTAATACTGGACCAATGTCAAAGGAAAATATTTCCTCAATAGTTTTAATTGTCTCCGATACTCAATGAGCTGTTGCAGAAACAAGCCCAGCGTGAAGCAATAAAGCAAAAGCTGTCAGATAAATGTAGTGCAGTAAACATTAGCTATAGCATTTCCCTCTGAGGTGTAGTGGAGTACAAGTATGAAGTAGCAGCAGGGGCGATTCTAGGATCAGACCTTTGCTCAGCCCCCCTGCTCAGCCCCTAATGAGAATGTGACACGAATATAGCGCATGCAAAAGTGTTAATCTGCGCCATGAAATTACCAACTTCTTCACAACTGCACTCCTGCTCTCCCTCTGACAGATAGAGACTCAGCCAAAGGCGTGAGTCTGGCACAACCACAACCAGAATCTAAGCTTTCCAATGATATTAGCGCCAGTTGCTGTGACAAATATTTTGCGAGAAAATTAACAATGAACTTACATGAAATGTTATCATATTTGCATTCTGCATAAATCTCTGTACACCCATTACTCTCTGTGAAATATCTCACAAACTCTTCACTCAGCACATGCATCAGTACAACAAGCGGTTCCCAGGTAATCCGGTTTTGAAATTGCAACAAAATTTGCAGTGTCCCCGTTTTAAGTTTTACAAAGATAAAAATATTACCTTTTTTGGAGGTATTTACGCTTCTGAGCTGAAAATGTCCCCGGATTTTGTCTCAGAAATCTGATCACCTTAAGCTACGCTTTGTGGACGCTCGCTTACCCCCTTGCTCCCGAGGAACGAACAAGCATTTCCTGGTTGAAAGTATTTGGTTTTTCGCCACGAAGTGAACTCCGCTCTCCGACTTGAAAGCACTGTGTTTTATGTTGACACCACATTGTGCGATTGCATTGTTCACAGAGTGTGAATGTTGGAATTGTATTCATAAGGTGATTAGGAACGTGACTCCAAATGCTAATGTTGCTCTTCCATGGCTGGATGTGTGTAATAGGCAACTGTTTGCTAAAACCTGATCAACTTTACAAGGTAATAAATGTCAATTTGTACAGCTTGTTGCACTGCCCCAAGTGGCCACATCAATTAATGCAGCTTTATATATAAGTTTTCTATACTCTTTGGTTTTGACTCATGTTTGCACTAATTAGAATGTATTTATTGTATTGTATATATTTTGTATATAGGTTGTACTTATTGCACCGTGGAGAAACGTATTCTCGATTCCTCTGTATGTCTAGCACATATTTTGAGAGAATTGACAATAAAGTTGACTTCACAGAAAGAACAAAACTTATATTTAGGGTATTAAAATTCTTTGAATTTATTGTTTGCTGAAGGTTGCATTGTGGCTGAAGTATGCACATATCCTTGTGATGTTATTGTTCCATTAAATCAACTCCACCCATGACTGCACCCCCTGCAGGTTGGATTGCAAAGCACACAAGGCCCATTTTGGTGTGACAAAAACAGCGTGCCCGCCACTTCATGCTTCTAAATCCGAGCCAAGTGCCAAATGACTCAGCACGTGTCAAAAAAAAAAAATCCCGAAGCTCTTCTGGTGAGTACGGTTCATGAAATAAAACAATCATTATGCTGTTGGAGACAAGCTTGACAGGACATAAAATGCCTTGTTAAAAATATATCTCTTCATCTAGCCAATCCCATGACTTTCCATTTAGCTGCAAGCACTTGAAGTCATATGATGTAGAAAACAAGGTTTGTAACCATGGGACAGTGTATCCATGTAGGGAGACACTTTCTAACACACTTTGCTACTTTAATTTTAGATGTCCTGAACTCAGTGACCCTCAGGTTTACTTAATTGTTTTTATCACAGGAGCTTTTTATTTGGTATAAGACTGAATGCAGAGATTTGGCTGTTTATCAGAGATAGGTTCACCTAATATTATATAATAAATAGCATACAGGTGAAGGAAGGCATTAGGAAAACAAATGACATGCAGTGGTTTCACACCTGTACTGAGCAGAGCAGCATTTTTAGAGAAACAAGCCTGAGCCTTGTGGATATTAGTTCCTGAGGGTTAAGTCTCATAAATCAGTGTGTAGAAATTTACACACAATATAACTTGTGAAACCAACATAACGTCGCTAGCGGGCAGAAACCTTGTATCTCCATATTTCATCATTCCAATTTTTAAATCAATGGTATTGGTCACCCTTTATGTCTGCCTGTGTGTTTTACAAGTATTTGAGCAATGACAAGGTGATTTTTTTCATTTCCTGAAAAGCAATAGTTTTGGACGTACAAGGTTTTCACCTGACAGCAAGGGTATACTGTACTTACTTAATTACAAATAGAATGGACTAGACAATAACACTCAGTTTCATAAACTATGCACACAGCACAAGCAATAACATTATTATTAAAAGTATCATAAGAACATAGATGAGTCATTTCCAGTGGGGAGTTGACCAGAGATAACAGTATGTTGGTATTTGAGTTTGATATAAGTTCATATAAGTTTAAACTAATATATGAAAGTCACATGACCAGTGTTCAGTTCTTGACATTGATGCATTTGCAAGACGGGTTCACATTTTTTCAGAGTCTGTCTTAAAGCATTACTCACAAACATACAACTAAAAGACTTTCCGTTATCATTCCTTCTCTCTATAGGCTACTGTCTGTGAAGAGATCCCTTCCTAAATTCAGCTGAAGTTAATTTGAGGCTTCCGCTGTGGGCCAATACGGTGAGCTCTCATGATATCAATTTTCCGGTCACCCAAAGAAGGAAACCATTTGGTAAGGTGTGATATTAAAACACTGTGCTGTTTTTAGTTAATCGGAACTTTCAAAACCGGTTTGGTCATGGTGCACAAGTTTAATCATACAGTATGTGTCTCAATCCTGGAGACCAAGACTTTGACGTGAATCAGTTCTTCAACACATAAAATGCCTAAGGGCCTATCTAAAGGAACCCTTTTCAACAATAACACTGTCGGTTGCGAGAGAGTGTAAAATACACCGGTTCTCAACCATAAAATAGCAATCTTTGGTATAAAAGTAGGGAAATCTCCAGGGTGAGATAGTATTTCCCCCAAGTTTTACTCAACTTTCAGGGATAAACTTGGACAATAGATGTTAGATATATTTCAAGCTGCAGTTGAAAAGGATTCCGTTCTTGGCGATGTCAACATGCCTTTACTTGCTGTCTTGCCTAAACCCAATAAGGACCCCACTCTAAAAACTGTAATATACTACATAGCGTTGGGTCCCCATAGGTCCTTAAGCATTTCTGTATTACGATTAGGGAAATGGCAGATCCAAAAATGCAGAGACAACAAGGCAGTGGTGAGCTTGAGGATTTAATAAAATAAAAAGGGTTACAACAAAAGGAGTCCTGAAGAAAGCAGGCAAAAACAGTACAAAAAACCAGTGAGGAACCAAAAGACCAGGCATCCAAAAATAAACTGGCACACCAAGACAAAGGGGGTAGAGATACACACACAATGATCAGACAACAGACAAAGTCAACACAGAGAATAAATATACTAGGTAACGAGGGTGAAACAAGGAACAGGTGACACGAGGGCTCAGGAACAGGTGAAACACATCAGGGTGGGGCAGACAATCACAAAGGCGGGAAAATACAAGGCAGGAAGTAAAACAAGACATGACATGGGAGAAAACAGACTACAAAATAAAACAGGAAACTGAAGCATAAAACATACACAAGGATGAAAACAGGGTAAAACACAACAGAGAACACAGACAGTAAACAACAAGGAAACGGGGAATAAATGAACACAATAAAACAGGAAAAACTAAAACAGAAAATCTCAACCATTACATTCATGTGCTAAAGTAAAGATGTACGCCGGGATTGAGACACATATGACACTTGTGCATCATGACCAAATCCCATCTGGTGGGAGACAACATTCGCAGATTGCTTTCTGTGTTACACTTTTCAAAAGCTATTAAAACAACCTTTTTTGTTCTTTCTCAAGAACTTCTAGGCCAAAGGGTAAGACAACATTATTGAACCCATCACTTTTTGCAATACACACCATTATCTGTGTTTATTTGCAGATTATGTAGGCCTACTACTGTATGTCAATAATGCCCCCTCCTCAGTTCCTCACATTTTGGATGTCTTTGCCTAATTTAAGTCTCTCTCTGGATAAAGGATCAATTGGTCCAAGTCCCAACTAATGTATCTGGGTGTTGATATACATCCCTCTTTACAATCTATTGTCATGAAGAACTTTCAAAATATCCTAAGAGTAGAGGACGACTTTGATAGATGGACAAAAATACCTGACTCTTTTTCAGCTCCAATCTCTATAATCAAGATGGTTCTCCCCAGAGTAAATTTATGTTCCAATATGATACCCCCTCACCCCCAAAAGACTACTGGGACAAATTAAACAAAGTCATTTCAAATTTGTCTGGGTTGGTAAATGAACACATATTAAGTTGTCCACATTACAAAGAAGTAAACACGATGGTGGCTTAGGGTTAGGGTTCATTTAAAATTGTACTTTTGGTTATATGTGTTGCCCTGTGTCATAATAGATTAACCCCAATGCCCAGGTCTCATGGAAACCAATAGAAGATACTTGGCCCACCCTTATCGCTTAAAGGACCTTACAGGAAGTATAACCAACCACAAAATGGAATTTCCAACACAAAAATAAAGTACTTACAAATGTTACCAAACATCACTGATCCATACTAAAGAGGAACATCAATCATGGTGAGAGGAGGCTGCTTTGGAAAAATGGTAGCGTAAGAAGAATAGGCCGGAAATAGTAGGAGGCCATTGATGCAGACACTAATTCAGGGATGGAAACTAGATGAATCATTCAGTTATGTTTTTTTCTTTTGGAAAAAGTGTCAGTCTGGCAGACAGTCACTCTGCATATCACCTCAGCATGGCATCTGTATCCTGGTTACCATGGCAATGTGGTTGCTATGAGATCAATTTATCTGAAGATCTGGCAGTTGCAGATGTCACTGGGTGCTGCTCTACATAAAAAAGCCTCGGTCAAATTACAGATAGTTAAGGCTCACACTCATTCCTTATAATGACCCCAACTGACAGAAAAGATTTTAATAAAGACAGAAAAACATATCTTGGGGTAGTGAATCCTTCACAGTTTGTTCTTCTACCTCTTCTGATCATGAGGTGATCAATGCACATTGTGAAGTATTCATTATATCAGATGAATACCATAAGATGCCAGTGAAGATCAAGGTGCAGCTTGACATACAGTCCCTCCCCTCCAACCTCTTTTTTCTCTCCCATTCTCCTCCATTTCAGACCCTTAGTGCTGAGCAGCCCCTGCATGACGCATGTCTCTGCACCTCTGACGCGTGGATCTGCACAGGAGTGGGAATACCACCTCCTTGCTTTCCAGTAGTTAATACCCCTGAGCAGCATGTAAATCTGTCTATTGCTCTTCTGTATTCATCAAGACGTGGATAAAATCTGTTTGAATCATCGCAGGGTTAACTATTTATTACATTATAGGGCTTTGTTTGGGTTAAAGAATAATGAGTAAGGTTAGCTGAAGTTATGGTAAGGGTTAGCATTAGCCTCTAGGGTGGGAATAGAAGTCAATACAATCTCCTCACAAGTAGTAGAACATTGCATGTGAAAAGAGAGAGCAGTAGCAACAACTTTTTTAAACTCAACAGTAGCTTATCAGTTCCAGATGTGTCCCATTAGTTTGACGACCCTCTGAACGCTGCCCACCTGTTGCCTGCCCATGAACAGAAGCTGAGCTCCATTTAGCCGTGCTAGCCTGTTTCATATACTGTAGTTAGAGGCAAAGGTGGGGGGGAATCAAAAACAAACTCACCAAGATCACACACGTCGCCTCCAAAATTATCAACTCCCCTACACCCAACATCTCAGACCTGAATGATGGAGCCATCACACACCTTGCTCTCACCATTGTCAATGACACCAATCAGTGCCAGAGGTGGGAGTAAGTCACACGTGTAAGTCGCAAGCAAGTCTCAAGTCACTGTGGTGAGAATCAAGCAAGTCAAGTCGAGTCCCTGCTATAAGTCAAGCAAGTCTCAAGTCAAGTCATACAAAAAATTGGCATTTTGGAGTTGCAACACACACACTTGCACACCGCTGTTATTTTTTTTCAACGAGCATAGACTACAAACTCCTTAAATCTGAATTTCACTTTTTTGGACATAATCCCTTCCATGACGGCTGCCTCCTACGTTTGCCTCTGCTGGTCTACCACGCTCTGGATGGTTGCCTAGCAACTTGGCAGGGTGGCACGTACAGCACGAAGATGTTCCAAAAACAAAACGTAACTTCTCAATACCTTAAAAAAGAGAAAATACGGACCTGGCTATTACATTAATAAAAAGTCAGGTCCTTTTTAAGTCATCGGTCTCAAGTCAAAGTCAAGTCGCGTCATTTATCATTGTTAGTCAAGCAAGTCTTAAGTCGTCAAATTGGCGACTTGAGTCAGACTTGAGTCAAGTCGTGTGACTTGAGTCCCCCACCTCTGCCAATCACCCTCTATATCCACACTCTACACTGCTGCCATCTGGCCGCAGATACTGCACAGGACTCTGAGGTGTAGAAGGACTCGTTATGGCAGAAGTTTTGTCACTTCTGCCATAGCACTGCTGAACCAACTACCTCGCTGACTTTGTATAGATCCGGTGTCATTGTTGTAAATGTGGTTGTTTCTATGTATCTATATACCTGTCTCTATGTTATCTGTTTATGTATTTGTCCATGTATATTGCCATGTGCATGAAACAGACTGTGAAAACAAATATATATATATATATATTTATATATATAGCACCTATAGGTGTCATGCTGTGTAGGTGGAGAGGCTGAGGTTGTGAGAACGAAAAAAGTTGTACCAACTGTGTCAGAAACAAGTCAAATTCAGGTAGGGAAAATGTCACATGTGACAGTTGAAACCGTTTAGTAATTTAGTTAAGAGATTATACATTTTGAGTGTTGTAAATGTGTGTTCAAACTGAACACAAAACAAATATTTTGGTATTCCCATAAATTTGGCTGCTGGACTGTTTTTGCATTGCCCGTTTATTTAATCCAAACAGCCAATATACATTAGGTTCAACCTGATCCCATAGAAATACGTGAAATGACCATAACCTTACGTGGTGGTGGCACACAATATGTTAAAACGACATGCCAGGAAACAATTTAGGTTTTGGCAAAACAACTACTTGGTTTTGGTTGAGAAAAAGATTATGGTTTGGGTTCAAGTAAGTATGTTTGTTACATAACTTAACTATCATAAGTAAGTTCAAACAAGTCAACGTTTCACACGGGACAGGACCAGCGGCTCCTGGGTGAAAGTCCTGTGTTTGTCCATCCCGACTTCCCCCTACGCAGACTTTGAGAAAGGGCTGTGTTGAACCAGGGAATTTATGTGTCCACCACGACAAAAGAATTTCCATGATAAGAGGTCGTGGTCATTATATATATTTGTAAGATTAGGCTAGTTAGCATTAGCAAACTGCCATCTTCTGTTGTTTTAGTTGTTTTCCTCCAGTTCCTTTTCTCCTTTTGTCTCTGTACATTTATAGTGGAGTCATATAGTCTCGGCATAGGGGTTCCATTTTCGGTCATTTTCAACTCGCGCGGTTACATATCTGCCTCAATTTGTGCCGCTATAAGGGCAAATTTGTGTCCACTTGTGTCTTTTGATAGACTTTATTTGCAATCGTGCTGCCTCAAAAATTCCCTTCACATTTCTTCTGAACATACCTCTAGACTTTAAGACTTACACTTGTGGTGTTTTTGCACCACAATTGCTAAGGGTTTAAATTGCACACCAGATGAAGTCTCACCATATCACAAGATAAGTAGTAAGTAAGTAAGTAAGAATCGCAGTATCAGCATCATGCAAAGAGCTACTGGCAGCTACGGGCGTGGTTTAGGTGTGTGACGACACAGAAAAGCGACTGTTCGTTCAAAACAACAATGGGCGCTAACAGGTTAGCGTAGGTGCTGCAATAGCATCAGTTATATCAGGAGAGTTTTTCTTCATTGAAAGAAGAGCAAAGTACAGCACTAAAAGCTTTTCTTTATTGAAAAGATGCTTTCGTTCTTCTCCCAACAGACAGACGGTCGAATCATCTGAAAAGTATTTTGTGAAGATGCCGGCCCCATTTTCCAATGACGGCTTCTCAGATGGTTCTGTTTAACAAACCATCTGGCACGTCAGGTTAGATCAGGATAGCAGATTATTATTTTTCTGATGGAAAATATCAGATGTAGGAAGAACAGGAGAGATTGAAATCAGAAATTGTTCAAAAACTACATTTAATGTTGGTTCAGAAACCTTTGCTCACAACAAGCTAAAAGAGGATGAGGCTTTGAAAGACCATGCCCCTCCTCCTCTAATGTAGCTAATGATAAAATATATAGCTACCTAAAGTACCATCATTTTGCAGTAACTTTACTAGCAATATGTGCGCGTACCAGTAAAAGTTATAGTCCTGTAATAAAGTAATTTACATTTTACAGAAGGATACGTATCTTTGCACTTTGTGGGAAGTGTAAGGTAAGTTTGTCATGTGGCTACATCAGTACACAAGTACTGTTCACTATATAGTTGTAACTGAATGGATGTACAGTAAGTACACGCCAGTTGAGGGACAAACACAGCGTACCATAAAAGCTGAGATTGTTTGATTTTTTTGTTGTTGACATTTGACTTAACCATCTCATCACGTAATAACAAATTGATTCAGTCGAGCCAGTGTGTGGAAAGACTAAAGTGGAACTGACAGTGTCAGAGGGTTTCATCTGATTAGCAATGGCTGCACTGTTGTGTTGCAGGCGAAGAAGAAACTAAATACCAATCAATCATTTCTGTGACTTTGACTTAAATTCAACTAGCAAAACCCTTTCAAAATCTATATTTAGACCACAACACACAGACTGATTGAATCACCAAAGCTGTGAAACTGGATTTGATTTTGAGTCCCTTGTAAATCTCATTACCTTGCCTGTTTCACATTGTTCAAGGATCTTTATTTGTCATGTGCACAACAATAACATAAGTAGTCGTTGGCAATGAAAATCTTAGGCCTCAGGCACCTCCAACAAGGCTCATTACTGTAAAACAAAACACACATGTAAAAGCAAAACCTGAATGTAAGACAAAAGAAAAAAAATAATGCAAGTTAAGATATAGGGCTAAATGTAGGGTTAAGATGAACTGGCCAGACTTGTACCTCTCCCCTGTGTGTGTGTGTGTGTGTGTGTGTGTGTGTGTGTGTGTGTGTGTGTGTGTGTGTGTGTGTGTGTGTGTGTGTGTGTGTGTGTGTGTGTGTGTGTGTGAGTGTGAGTGTGTGTGTGTGAGTGTGAGTGTGTGTGTGTGTGTGTGTGTGTGTCTGTGTGTGTGTGTGTGTGAGTGTGTGAGTGTGTGTGTGTGTGTGTGTGTGTGTGTGTGTGTGTATGTATGTGTGCATATTTGTTTAGTTTGTATTTTGGGTGTTGTTTTTTATATTTTGTTCATATGTTGTTTATGTTTATATGTAAAAAAAACAATCTTTAACAAAAATACTGTATATATGGCTATACATATGAGTTAAAGGAACACGCCGACTTATTGGGACTTTAGCTTATTCACCGTAACCCCCAGAGTAAGACAAGTCGATACATACCCTTCTCGTGTCCGTGCATGTTGTAATGCTGTCTGACGGTTCCATCGGTAGCTTAGCCTAGCACAGAACCTGCAGGTAACTGGTTCCAACTAGCCTACTGCTCCAAATAAGTGACAAAATAACGCCAACATGTTCCTATTTACATGTTGTGATTTGTAGAGTCACAGCGTGTACAAAAAACAACGTAACATGAGACACAGCCGTCTTCTAACCGTAAACAAACTGGGAATTATATTCTCAGAAAGGCGAAGCTCTGCTACTTCTGCTACTTGGGCGGAGTGATTTGCTTTGCAGCAAGCCTTTCTGAGAATATAGTTCACGGTTTGTTTACGGTTAGAAGATGGCTGTGTCTCATGTTACGTTGTTTTTTGTACACGCTGTGACTCTACAAATCACAACATGTAAATAGGAACATGTTGGCGTTTTGTCACTTATTTGGAGCAGTAGGCTAGTTGGAACCAGTTACCTGCAGGTTCTGTGCTAGGCTAAGCTACCAATGGAACCGTCAGAGAGCGTTACAACACGCACAGACACGAGAGGGGTATGTATCGACTTGTCTTACTCTGGGCGTTACGGTGAATAAGCTAAAGTCCCAATAAGTCGGCGTGTTCCTTTAAGTAATATAAAAGTTCTTAAGTAAAGTGTATAAAGATAAAGTGGTGGTATAGTAAAGAATTTATGTTGCACAGATTCTTCTGCAAAGGAACACGGATACATACAGTACTGTACACACCTGCAAATTGACCCCATACTATTGGTCCATTATGTTCACTATTCACCCAGTATGTACTGTTTCCATTAGATAGCCTTGTAAAATAATGTAACCCTGCTTAATGTAATCTCAAACATAGAGGCAATAAGGGAAAACTCTACGTGCATATGATGGCTATCTGGCGTATCCTGTGTTTATGGGTGCTTCTTGTGTGCATCCTTGGAAATTACTTCTCAGCAAGATGCAAGTAAGGATGTGAAGTAAGGCCGGCAGCAGACTCTGAACAAACCATAATAACAGTTTTGGAAAGCTTTGAAGAAAACCCAATAGAGCTTGTCACCGCTGTGACTTTTTCTGCCATGATCTTAACATTATACAGTAGCAACCTCATTGAGCGTTTCCGTTGTGCAAAATCTATAGTTGTCAAGGAAGATTGATTCAGCCCTGGTCTGCTGCCAAGTGGACATACTTTTTAATCCTCCAGACAGACACACACACACACACACACACACACACACACACACACACACACACACACACAAGTATGAGGCTTGGATGCTCAGTTGTTTGTCTGACATGGTTTTAAGTTGAATCTTGTGGTCTCTTTGACTCATGTGTGTCTGACACAATCAATAAAAATTATTTATTTATCCTCAGATGCACTTTACAAACAGAGACCCATGTGTCAGTTCAGTGCACGCTTTGAACGTCCTCAAACTCGCCGCTGCTCTCACTCATGAGTGTTCAAGGACCATCAGGCACAAGACTCCTAAGGTAAACTGAGGCAACGTGCTTTCATAAGTGTTTTTCCTAGAACATGTGCAGACAGGGTTAGCCAACAGCCATGAACTGTGAATTATCTTGAGAGGGGTGGAAGTTAGTCCAAGCAGCAACTAGGACACAATCCACAGTGGCTCAATGGTGAGCACTGCTGCCTCACGGCAAGTAGGCACTGCTGAGTATTGGGTTCGATCGTTGGTCCAGCCAGGGCCTTTCTGTGTGGAGTTTGCATATTCTCCCCGTGTTTGCGTGAGGTTTCCTCCAGGTGTTTTAGTTTCCTCCTACCATAAAGACATGCATGCTAGGAACTCCTGACATAACAACTGGAATTGGTCCCCGGGCTCTGTACTATGTCTGCCCACTGCTCCTAATTTGTTAGGATGGACTAAATGCAGAGGATACATTGCTTGTATGTGTAAAAATGTACTCGGCAAATAAAGAATATATTATTAGTTTATTATCCTGACACTAAGGGTGGACATCCAGCAGATAATCCTTCCACCGCCACCTACACTGTTGTCCCAAATTAGTTGACTTTACTAGACATTTGCGTGAAAACCCGTTGCATTAAACCAGGTCAAGTTGTATTAACACAGAGGAGTAGCACTAGACAAATCAAGTTTACATTAGCAATCATTACAAAAAATCATTAGTAAACATAACTAATTTTTTTCTGGAGTCATGTTGTCTAAAATAAGCTAAGTTAAAGTGACTATATGTAACTTTTACACATTTCTGAAACTGTGTAAGGTTCCATCTGATGTTCATAAATGACCTGTAACAGTGAACGAGACTAACAGTGAAAAGAACGCTAGTTTTGTATAGTTTTTATTAATGCCTCTGCCCGGGTTTGATTTTTCCCGCAAAGTCACAAAATGATTCACGGCAGGTAGACGGCGCTACAGAGCACACAATCTGAAGGGTCACAGATTTCACACAGTGTATCACCGGAAAAGCCTGTATTAGTGTATCCAGTCAGGTAAAAGGTAGCAGGAGACTTCTTTATATAGGCCTAATTGTATTTTAATTTTATTGCAGCGTGTCATTCGGTCTGCAGAGAAGGCGACTGGCTGCAATCTGCCGCCGCTCCAGGACCTATACGCCACCAGGACTCTGAAGCGTGCTGCAAAGATTGTGGCTGACCCCTCCCACCCCGGCCACAAACTCCTTGAGCCACTCCCCTCTGGCAGGAGGCTGAGGTCCATCAGGACCAAAACCACACGCCACATGAACAGTTTTTTCCCCTCCGCCACTAGCCTTACCAACAAGGCCCGGAACCCACCCTGACTCTCTCACCACCCCACCTTTGGCTCCTCATGCCACTGTACCTACTCTGCTGTACCGTTCCTTTTTATTACTGTTTAACTTATTTTATTTTACATTTTATTTGTATCCTTATTAATACATACTGTGTGTATATGTTTATATTTATATTTTTTATATTCTTTTTATCCTTCTTATATTTAGAGAATGTGTGACATGCACCAACAACACCATGACAAATTCCTTGTATGTGTAAAAAACGTACTTGGCAATAAAGCCCTTTCTGATTCTGATTCCGGTTCAGAGAAGTACGGTGGCCGACACCGTGCCACCGCCAATGCCCTGCAACTTAAGAAAACACATACAAATAGACAAAACACAAGCAAAAGAAACAACTTCATTAATTTGACAACACATGCGCAGCATTCAGCAAACGCGCTGCAAATACACACAACACAACCAAATACACAAACGCGCTGCAAATAAAAAACGATGCAAAAAGAAAAGCACACAAACCCCGAAAACAAATGCAACAAAACGCTGCATCCAGATTACACAACGGAAGTTCTCCAGACCTCTAGACGGAGCAGCTAGTGGAACAGCTTGATTTTCGACCCCACGGGGAGAGAGGGAGAGAGGGAGAGAGAGAGAGAGAGAGAGAGAGAGCCGGACACGTTCAATCTCAGAACGGTGTGCACCGTTGTGAAACGGTGTGCAACGGTGAGATCATAGACTGTAAATATTAAGTCTATGTTTGAGATATGTTTTCTCTCGTTTGGTGGGTGTGTCTCGGTTCAGGTCACAGGTGATACTCAATCAGCAGAGACGTCTGTAAACTTGTGTTAATAAAACATTTAAAACTGCATCAGCGTTTAACGTTGATTTAAGCCATATTACATGAGAAGGTTTAATTTCGAGGTCCGAAATTACTGAAGTATAGGCCTCCTCAAGTGTAATATTGTGATTATACAACAAAATAAGTGATCAATCTGTATTCATATTGTGGAGCAATTCGCTCTTGAAATACAAAAAAGAAAAAACAGACAGGATTTCTAGTCCCTCCCTGTTTAGTAAACCAGCCAATTTACCGTGGGATTTATCAAACTGAATAAATCTCGCCCGCACATAAACACAAAACTGCTTTGCTTGCTCCATCGTGTTGTAAGTAAGACATCTGCTGAAAAAGTTATTGTATTCATTAGCATGATTGCCGTACTGTTTAGTTCACAAACATCCGACACACCAAAGTACGAAGACATAGGGACCAGACGCAAGCTTTTGTTTTGAAAAGTCGATGCTTGGGGACAGCACCAGTCGGGAGGGCATGAGACGGGAGCATAGACTGTATAATATATTATATTATGTTATTAATAATAATAATAATATGAATTTAATACACAGTCTATGGACGGGAGGGCATAAGACGGGAGTTCTCTTTTTACTATGCAGCCATACCTGACTCTAATAAAAAAGACAGAGCGCTCTCTCCCCGTGGGGTCGAAAATCAAGCTGTTCCACTAGCTGCTCCGTCTAGAGGTCTGGAGAACTTCTGTTGTGTAATCTGGATGCAGCGTTTTTTTTGTTGCATTTGTTTTCGGGGTTTGTGTGCTTTTCTTTTTGCATCGTTTTTTATTTGCAGCGCGTTTGTGAATTTGGTTGTGTTGTGTGTATTTGCAGCGTCTGGTCCCTATGTCTTCGTACTTTGGTGTGTCGGATGTTTGTGAACTAAACAGTACGGCAATCATGCTAATGAATACAATAACTTTTTCAGCAGATGTCTTACTTACAACACGATGGAGCAAGCAAAGCAGTTTTGTGTTTATGTGCGGGCGAGATTTATTCAGTTTGATAAATCCCACGGTAAATTGGCTGGTTTACTAAACAGGGAGGGACTAGAAATCCTGTCTGTTTTTTCTTTTTTGTATTTCAAGAGCGAATTGCTCCACAATATGAATACAGATTGATCACTTATTTTGTTGTATAATCACAATATTACACTTGAGGAGGCCTATACTTCAGTAATTTCGGACCTCGAAATTAAACCTTCTCATGTAATATGGCTTAAATCAACGTTAAACGCTGATGCAGTTTTAAATGTTTTATTAACACAAGTTTACAGACGTCTCTGCTGATTGAGTATCACCTGTGACCTGAACCGAGACACACCCACCAAACGAGAGAAAACATATCTCAAACATAGACTTAATATTTGCTGAATGCTGCGCATGTGTTGTCAAATTAATGAAGTTGTTTTCTTAATTTGCTTGTGTTTTGTCTATTTGTATGTGTTTTCTTAAGTTGCATGGCGTTTGCCCCTGTCGGCCACCGTAGCGAAGTGCTGCAAATGCGGAAGTGCCTTAAACCTGCATTCTATCTAAATTCCAGCAGTGGGCAACACGTGCGGTTGCAAAAGGAGGTCGGTTTCTGTAGAAGTCCATGAGAAAGTGACCCACTTCTCACTTGATTTATTACCTCAGTAAACATTTTCATAATGAGTTTATGGTCTCAATCACTAGTTTTAAGTCTTCTGCAACACAGAATGTTGTTCATTTTTTTAATTATGGTCTCGTTGATTTTAAACTCAACGATAAAGCAGGGGGTGTTTTAGGGTGTGGCTATGATGTGATTGACAATTTGCGGCCTGTCTTATATGTAATATAACTATTGGACAAAGATATATTTAAAACCTAGCGAAGCTAAATCTTACCTTGAATTATGTAGGCTAGCTTTCAGCAGCAGTTGCATCCAGATTGCCAGTGAAAGTGTGTAACGTAACGTAGAGTGTAAGCAGCGTTGCCAACTCTCACCCCCAATTTCCACCTACTGCGGAACGGCTGCGGATCCGCTCCGGAACGTCGGCGAAGTCAATAGGTTTCCATTAAAGTCAATGTGTGTATTTTAACTGACTGCAGAACGGCTGCGGAACGGCTGCGTTCCGACTCCGTCCCAGCTCCGGCGATCCGCAGCCCTCCAGAGCAGATACGCAGAGCTTCTATTTTTGCCAGATGCCAGAGAGCTCCACAGCAATTCAGCACAGGGCAGATTGTGCAGGACAGGAAGTCGAGCACAGAAGCAAAATAAAACATCCGATTAATTTTCAAAATAAAATACACCGTGCTCACGACGGATCATATTTCCCTGCACTACACCTTGAAAACATCATAATGGGCTGAGACAGGCCTGAAGTCGGAATGGAAACAAAATGTTGTTGGTTTTGTGGTTCTGTTTATAGAAACTACATCCTGTTATATTGCGCGATCATACGTGAATTTGCGAGATCTCGTGGGTCCTAGTGACTTCAGCTGTCAGTTATGGCCGCAGCCGTTCCGCAAAACAAATACGGACCTGGTGGGTATTGAAGGACGGTGGAGCACGGAGCCGACACGCAGCAGAGCCGATCCGCAGCCGTTCCGCAGTTGGTGGAAATCCGACCTCAGCTAATGTCACAGTCAGATACCGCCCAACAGTCTATGGCTCCTCCCTCACATCTAAAATCGTCACATCCGCAACCAAGATGGCCACTCCCCTAACGGCAAACTCAACGACTCATAGCAGATCTCCACAAACCAATGGGTGACGTCACACATGCTCCGTCCATTAATATTTACAGTCAATGGGCGAAACCGAGTCAATCTCGGTGGGGCGCTCAACAGATGGAGACTATTACGGGATTGTAAATTATTCAAAAACGTCCCCGAATTGGCCCTCAAGTATGTAATATGTCTATGTAATTCATAAAATAACTTACTTATAATGCGCGATGTGGTTGTGCGTCAGTACCCGACATTAAATTACGTCCCCCTTCCATTTAGTCGTTTCCTTTCCGTTTGTGTTGGCTTACTATTTTCTTTTCCCTTGTGTAAAGCATCCGTGGGTTTCATGAAATGCGCTATACAAGGTATTACTATGTTGGTTACTACAACAATCTCCTAATGCTTTGGCTCGTGACACAATGACAGTGATACTGTTACCCGGTTTAGCTCACGATACACATAGAGAAGGCTAACTAGATAGCTAGGCCGTTTTATGCTTCTGCGTCGAATCGACGGCGTACCCCCGCAGACCCCTCTGCGCCTATGCCGGACCCTACGCCGTAGCCTGACATGCATCTCTCGAAAAATGTAACTACACGTCGCAGCGACGCGCGTCGCTCGGCCGTGGCTTGGTAGCGTTGCATTTACCCCGACTCATTTCCTGGTTCTCCTTCTCCACAAATAACATGAAATCAAGGAGAGGGTTAACTTTTCCTGCTAAAGATTTCCCACCTTGGTCAGAAAACACAGGGGAGACACTTTGTTTCTCTCACTATGACTCTAGAGTCGGTACTCACTCCGAAGCTAATCGCTGTCCCTCGCTCACACACTCCCCACACAAACACACACCGGCTCGACTCACACACCAGCGCAGAAGTATAAACATCAGGCTACGGCGAAACCTCTGCGTGGAACCTCCCCAGAACCATAAAACGGCCTTTAGGTACCGTATGCAACACTTGAAATGCAACAATGCATCTGTAACGTATTCTCTTATTGTAAATGAATTATGTTCTGTCCGAGCAAAATATCCCGGTAACACTAACTCAGTAATCTACAGTGGGCAATAAAGCACCGTAAAGAAAAGACCTTTCCGAGAATAGGTGTGGTAAAAACACTACCGCTGCCACTAGAATCAACACAAACTGAAAGTTACGCATAGCCACTTTTAACATGCAAAGAAACACAACAAACAACATTAGGTTACTTTTCAGTACTAAACACATATTTCCATAAATGTTTATGACAACATAACTCAAAGAATTATGTATTTCAATGCATTGATTCTAGAAAAAGTGGAAAATTTCACTCTGGAGTTACTAATTTCCAATCTGTGTATCTGCCAGAAACACTCTTTCACTGCCTAGACCCCATCAGTCCCCACCCGGGTCTCAGTCATGGTGCAACAATACATGTAGATAAACATATATTTATGTTCCCATGAGCCTCTGCTTCAGCGCAGAACAGTTCAAATGACCAGATGTCCCTCCCAGACAGAAACTTAACATCCTTAGTTATCCCTGTTTACTGTAATAAGATCTGTGCACTACATTCTTAAGCTGATAATTACAAACAACTAATGTGATTTAGTAATGAATTATGGTTTTTAACAAAACATGAAAGAATAAGTAGTGACCACTAAAAAGTTTAATTACAACTAAATCTGGGTTTGCAGTGTACAACTAAATCAATAACTGTTTCTTTCTGTGTTTGTATGAGACGCTCTAGAGCCCGAGCATGCATTAAATTAGCTTGACCCCACCCCACGTGGCTACCAGAGATCAGGCAAACATTTCAATTAGATCCAGCAGAAGAGGCTCCTATTTGCTTTCTATCAGTGGAGGGCATCTGTTAAAAGATCTTGTGTGGCAGCATGACTTTCATGGACAGAATCATTTCTAAAGTGCAGAACGTGCTCTGTATAATCATGTTTGTCTTTTCTACAACATTTTCATACACTGTTCCTATGTGATGTGTTTATATTCACATGAATCTGTAATATCACTGAACCATATATGTTTACATCCAGCAATGATGTATGGGAGCCCATGCTGATAACCGGCCAAAGAAACAAGCTTGAACTGGGTCTGTTTGCACAGGACACGTGTGCTTACAGCTTCTCTGAGTGGAACGTGAAAGGGGTTAGATGAGGTGGAATCCTGATTTATTAATGTAGCCTGTTCTTACTATAAACACAGTTAGTGTCAGTTAGCGGTACATTTTAAGTTGGTGTGTGTTTAAATAAATAGAATCCTGATTTAGTACAAATCATTGTAACACATATACTATAGTTTGGGGAAAATGTGCCCAGAAACAATTTACCTGATAAGCACATAATGCACGTAACACACCCATGCACATGCTGAGAAAAAAACATTCACCCGTGCTATATGGATAAAGCCTCTCATATGAACATCCCAGTCTGCGAAAGGTTGCCTCCATCACTTTCTGCACATCCGTCTATTGCTCAGCCAAGTGGAAAAAGAGCAAAAGAGTGTGAAAGACTTTTGCCTGTGTGTGAGTCTCTCTCTCTCTCTGCTTTTCAGTTACATCCAGTTCCCTCTGTCTTCCTCGTCCCTTATATCCAAATACAAGCCAGTGCTCTGCTCAGTGTTTTCTGCCCTCCGTGTCCCTCCAGTGTGTTCTGACCTTATGTGCTGAGAGAAACGAGGCTCCAGACAGTCAGGTGGGGCTGCAGTGTCTACACTGCTCTACATATAATCAAACAGCTACCTGTTTCCCTTGTACAGACTGAGGCTTATGTGTCTGCATGGCTTCAGACAATGGGACACCCCCAGGTGCCCCAGATACTGGAAGATAATTGTGCGTGCGTGCGTGCGTGCGTGCGTGCGTGCGTGCGTGCGTGCGTGCGTGCGTGCGTGCGTGATGCCAGCAAGCTTCTGCATATGGCGTTTGTGATTTTTGCTGAAAATTGGTAAATATGCACATTTAAAACTTACTTCAAATTAGTAGCAATACTAAGATAGGACTCTGCTGTCTGTTTAATAAAAGCAATTGACAAATGTTACACTTTTACCCAGTGGTGGCTGTCTGAGGGGCTGAGGCTAAAAAAATAGAAGGGCATGCAGAACGTTTTCTAGCATATAGGGTAGCCTATATGGCATTGCATCACGTTTGAAGATGTCAACTTGGACTTGTAATTTCTGACATTTAATCAGTTAATTGAAGCAATAATCATCAGATAACTTGATAATGAAAATTCAAAAGAAGTAATGCATTTCAGAATGATTTGATAATGTCTCTAGTCTGTACTTGTACATACAGTACATATTAGTATACATAGTATTTTACTAACATAGAAAATACTAGAAATAAGTGTTTACTACAGCTATTAGCTATTAGCAGGTGCAGTCTCTAACTTGCATAAAGTAGGTGAAAGCAGTTTTACCTTAGAATTTGTAGCTCTGTCCTTATTAAATGTTTTGTACTTCTTATCTGATTATCCCCCTGAGAAAAATATGTTCACCAGGCTTTGGGATTAATACATTTTTCTCCTTTAAAGTGTAATTTCACCAACTTTGTCTTGTCGTGGCCCCTGTAAGGAAGTTAGCGCTGTTAAAGCCAGATGAACCCAACGGCTCTATCCTGTCTCTCTCTCTCTCTTGTGTGTGTAGGCTGCTGCTGGGCCTGATAGCAAGTCCCCAGCTTTGATACCAAGAAAAAGCCTGAGGGTCGAGCATCAAAGAAAGTTGGTCCGGGCTGCACCCCAACACTTAGGCTGCGGGGGGCGGGTGCAAGATGTGCAAGGTGTGACTCGTCACTTTGGACCACTGAGCTAAATCGGATCTCAGACCCCCTGGGTGGTGTGATGAGTCAGTCTGGCTCCTAATCCTCACACTCACTTACTCTTTCACACACACACACACACACACACACACACACGTATCGACACTACACTGCAGAGTAAAGTAATGCAGCGCTGAAAGCTTTTCCTTATATCTGATTGGATGTCATCACAATGGGGTTGACGCTCCAAACTTATGAGCTCTGTTTCCATGACAATATGTTCTGACAAGATGTTTTTTGGAGTCGAGATCGACAGCACAGCACTCCCACTGCAGGCAAAACCTATGAACCCAAGTGACCTCGTCTGAGAGCAGAGAGCGAGAGGCACATAGTCTTTAAACCACGCACAAAAGCCACTGACGTAGTTTGATTTTTAATGACGTATCCAGCCCAGGGGAATATTTCCTCTTAGATAATTGGGGTACAATGTGTTGATAATGAGGAGACAATTTGCATCCTCATTACGGCAGTCATTTAGAGACAAAGTCTATTATGCTACAATGTTTTGCTCTTTCAAAGCTAATACATGAATTTATGTTTGGCTCTGAAAAATAGGATCTGTGGAATGCACCGAGGGTGAATCCCTCAGATAAAATATGCAGCAATAAAACAAGTTCAAAGGGGATACTTACAAATCAATGATTGCAATGTCTTGTTCACTGTGTCATCATCACTGCTACAGCAGCAGCCCAACACTAAGGCCTATTTGTGTTTTAGAGGCGAAATATGTGCAAGTCTATTTGTTTTCTGAATCCCTGCATGGTTCATCTGGGTTCAGTGCAGATCCCAGCAGGGGTGCTAGACACATGAGGGTGGGCGGGTGCCAAATCTCACTTTTGCCTTCAAATGAAGAGGAACTTCGAGTGACCTCCGACAAGCCAATCTAGAGAGTGTTAGGGCATCTGTTATTGGCTGATGGCAGCGCCCAGCAACATCTACCAGAATATCAATGGCAGTTTATTCAGCAATGCACGAATGAACTCTAATTCATTACTGCAGCAATAATAAATACCCGATTTCAAACAAAAGCAGACACATAAGAGAACACACCCTATTTAAACAAGAGGCACCATCATTCAGAGAAACTGCAACATTTCTTATATTAGTTATGTTTGTTTGTGTAATGTTAATGAATTCATAGAAACCGCTTTAAAATAAGATATATCAAGAGGCATTGATCTGCAAGTACGCTTCATGAAACCTTCATTTAAAGGTTCCCATTGTAAGGTAGAAGTATAGTAGTCCATGTTGACTGTACAGAGAGAGACTTTCACCTTTTACTATGATAAAACAGTAATAGTGTAACTCCTCATTGCAGTGATCCGATTATGATAAGCCTCGAGATGAATCATCAGGCTTTCAATGCTGTTGAATGTCTAACAATCTTGTCCAGCAGATGGCAGCAAAGGATTACATTTCCATTTAAATTAGTCAAATTTAATAGGGATTATACATACAATTTATTTTTAGGATTAGATTTGGTTCCTTTCTTGAGGTTTTACATATTATATGTTTGTAGATATTTCATATCTACAAAACTATAAAAATGAACTTCTAAGGACTAAAAAAAGTTAAACAATTAAACTGTCCTCTCTGTATTTCGCCAACTGTTCTGTATACCCGTTCTGCCTGGTGACAGGCAAGTGCATGAGTTGCTTATTCAATGTAAAATAGAAAATTGTTGAAAATGTTTACCATAGTTATGTTACAGTATCGTGTATAGTTACCAGCTGTTACTTCATGGGTAGAAGGTTAAATGGAACTGATAAAGACTCAGGTCATACAATCTAAACTTATAAACAAGTCACAGGTTTGTTTATTTTAGACCCGACACTAAATTTCAGCTAACATTAATGACATTGACTTGCTGTTAATTCAACTGTCCCAATAGGGACTAGGTGGAAGTGTCATGAAGTGGTTGCTGAGAAAGAATACCAGACTTTTTTTTTTTCATTCGTAACAGGTCAGTGTAAATGCCAAATGTCCACTCTGACGTAGAAGCTCATGTTCATGCTAACCTGACAACCAAGGCACGAAAAAGCTGCACCATGACGTGCGGTTGCTTCTGGGCCAGAGGTGGGCTGGAGTTCATCAAGAAACCTGCAACGGGGGGAAAAAATAACCAATGACGACTCACAGAAGTTTTTTTTTTTTTTTAGGATGAAAATATAAAACTCACATGTTCTCTTTATTTGCTGTATATAGATAGATGTACACCACTGGAGATTTGGATAAAAGCACACAAAAAAAGCTCATGTATTTAGAATCTCAACACGTCTGAAGATGAAAAAACAAAAACGGAAAAGATGTTGGATTAAAAATAGTTTAAAAATACTATCCAAATGCTATACGGTTTCTAAATGTAGTCACGCGTGTTGAAGTCTGTGCCACATACCCACTGTCTGCGGTTGCTAAAAACCTCTGTATTCTTTACACAGGGTGTTTTGTAAAAAATGTGAAATCTACCATTTAATATTACATAAAATAAAAGTACATTATATATACAATATCAAATGAAGCCATTTAGTATGAGACATATACTAAAGGACACTTCATTCTTTTCAAAGAAAATTAAAACAAAGCTTATGTAAAATGAAGAGCTCCAAAGAAGCCAATTTTAAAGCCATTTTAAGAAGAACAACAGTCACCAATGCGACACTCCTGCATGACAACCAACAAGCAGAGGATGCAGATTACTGAAGGGATGGAATCACTGATCAAATCCACTGTTAATACCCAGGGCAGAGGGGGATAAGGGTTTGGTAAAAAGCCTTTGGTGAATGTTGTTCTTCAAGACAAACATGGAGAGAAAGAAAAAAACCAACATGACTGCAGTATTATTTACAATTTGCACATTCAGTTGAAACACTGACAAGAGGTTCTGCAGGCAAAGGAAGAATAAAACCACGACAAAAAAAGAACTTGCAAGCATCCAGAAGCAGATCAAACAGGTGTCCAAATAACGAGCCCTAGTGTGCAGGTCTGGGCAGAGGGGGTCAAACAACGGCACAAATCAGAAGCGGAGTGGGACAGTGGGGGAAAAGTCACGATCGGAGGTGATTTCCTCTGCTGTGGAGGCTAGCTCTTATACGCCCCACACACCAAGACAGACAGCATCACGGATTTCAATTCTTTAATAGTTTGGTTTTTTTTCAGTTGTGTTTCTATTTTCATTCAAGTTTTATCAGGAAGTGCTTCATCACTGAAATGGCTTGGGGCGACCGCTCTGCTTCTCCTCTTTAGCTTTTAATTACAAAATCGACTTTGTAGCTTGAACAAGGCATGTGCTTGCATCCGAGCGGCTGGAGGTTTGCCAAGTTCGGACTTGAACGCATCAGGGGGGGTTTTGGAAACTAAGGTTAAAATTGTTTTTAATGATCTGGCTTTTTAGTTCATGCTACTACACAATTCTCAGTTGAGCAAATATCCCTTTAGACTATAAAAGGCACTGTGAAAAGAAAGGCTTATGTTTGACCTCTTCAAACCAAACATACCTCATCTATGGAGCAGTCTAACACGTGTTTTATAAATAAAAGGGTCTTGCTTGAGAAGAGTAGAAAAAGCAGGTCACTATCAGCACAGTTTCTGCCCCCGTTTGACTTCTGTCAACACACAGCAGCATTGTGTAAATCCCAGACGAGCAACTACATCTCTCTGACCTCTCGTAAGCCTCACATGAATGACAGCGACTTGTACTGAATGCTAATGAGCGTGTTGAACACACTCCGACCATGGCTGGATGGGATCGGGCAACCAAAAATAAATCCAACAATCCCCTCTCATGTAACTGGCGAAGCAAACCAGGCTCGGGCTGGACTCATCCCGAGGACCAATCGAACGGATCTAGCCACGTAACAACAAACTATCTGAGCCAGCGACACACACTGCACACCTGTTAACTTATTGCCGACACAATTAAAAGAAAGGAACTAACTTAAAGAGAAGTTAGCACCAAACTAGGCTTGTACACACTCTAGACCCCTGTCCTGCCAGCCCTGTTGGATGAACAGAGTCGTGTTGTAACTTTGAATCCTGAACATTCTACTGGTAGTCCCAGATGACCCTGTCCTGATTACCAGAACGATCAATGAATCTTCACAGCTAATTAAAAAAATTAAAATAAAATAGCAGGCTCCAAACAGAGCAGTTATACGGATAGGAAGTGTGTTTTACTCTGAGAAGAGCTCCCAATATACACTATGTAGGAAAAAATAAAATATAAACAGCTGTCTAGTTTAAATGTTATGAGAATAGCTAATATTAAATATATAGAAACAACTGACATTTTCTCATAAACTGATGTTTTTTCTTTTAAAACTCAAAACCGAAAGGCTAATATTATTTGTACAAGCACCTGACATCTATAAAGAAGAGGCGAGAAGAGAAGACGGCTCACGCACAGAACAGAACACCTGAGAGAAATAACCAGAAGGGGGCAGCACAGCACCCCGAAAAACAACGAGTTGCGAGGACAGGAGAAAAACGAGGGAGGGAAAAGAGAGAACGCCACTACAGTATCTTGGGTGAAGTTTGGGTCCATGGTGCATTTCGTGGTCCTGTCGCTTCTGCCGTCCAGCAACCAGGACAACAACCAGGTGGATAAAAGCGGAAGGTGGGTGGGGGCCAGAAAAGCCGAACAAGGCTTTAGACGTGCGGCTTTAGACATTCCCTGTGTCCGGTGGAGCTGGGACTGTTCAGTTCTGTGTTGTGTTGTGCTGGGCTGGACTGAGATACCAGAGTTCTGCTGTTGTGCTGGCCTCTGTGGGCCTGTGGTTCCCCTGTGGATGCTGCTGCTGCTGGTTTATGATGGCTCTCGGGTGGTCTCCTAGTGGCCGTCGTGCGTAGTCAACATTTCCTCGGCTCTCCGGTGCAACTCCAAGGCTGTGACAGTGCAGATGTCCCTAGGGAGTTCGGATTTCCTCCTCATCAATGGGCGCTCTCTACGCTGATCTTTTAGGACCTGGACACATGGAGACAGTGGGACAGAGAGGGATAACATTCAGAACTAATACACACTCCAAACCAACTTCACAGTCAATACACAACTTTTCTGTTCAGCTTTGCAGGCAACAGAAGTGTTGCCTGCAAAGCTGAACAGAAAAGTTGTATATTTACTTCTGTACTTTTTCTACGTCTGAACTTCTATCGAGACAGAAACATATATGCCTTCTCAAGCACCCCACTCTCACACTCCCAACAAGCACATACTGTCTTTTCAATATAATTCAGTCTGATCCAAAAGAATTGCATGGCATGACAGGATAAGTGCCAACATGAGCAAGCTTCATAATACTTTGTGAAGCTTTAATTTAACTTGGTATCCAATCACATACAGTATACCTACTGTAGTTTCAGCTAAGTGCTTTCAAGCCTCATGGATTCCATTGAAGCATACACCCACTAAAAACAAAAAAAAAAACTAAAATATAAAGATAAGAAATTGGCCCGCAATGATTTGACTGAAGTGCAATGTTAGACCCTAAGAACGCCGTGATATTCACTGCTACACTATACACGGACACTTCATTCCTTACCTGTGTGGCTTCCTCCGTCATAGCTTTCTTTAGCATGTTGACATCGTCTAGCAGCGGCCCGTCTGTCTCCATGTCCATCGGACTACCTGAGCCTATCGAGTCAACGTATATCAGAAACTGTACAGGGGGAGAGGAGAGGAGGAGGAATGATTAAAAGGCACCACATAAAAACTTTTCTGGTGTGCTGGATTTTTCCTTCTTTTGATTTTAAATCTTTGATCAACTTTAAGAAATGTTGACTCATTTTGAAATCTCAATGAGCTTTTCCATAGTGCTACCATGAACATACTGTATCTGGAGCCTCTACCCACTTCTCCAACTCAGCTTGTTTAGGCTATGTTGGTGCATACTCAAAGACTGTGATTGGACAAGTGCAACTGAGGCAATCCTGAAACACATCATCAGTCAGTAAAGTGTCTGCTCACCTGTGGGTTTGACTTTGCAAGATTCTCAATCTTCAGCCATGCATCTTCTCTCTCTTTCCATTTGGCTTTCTCTCTGAGACACAGAACAAAAGCAGACAAAAATCTTTAAAAGACACAAAAGGAAGAATTTACTCAAAGATACACCTACATCACAAATCTATGTTCAAAGGAGTTTGTGGTTCAGTTTACTTTGATGGTTTACTTACCTGCTTAGTCATTCTTTCAGTCTCATTCTTTCCATTTTTGTTTTCTATGATGTGTAATAAGACCCAAGAGATGCGGTGTCTCGCTTGTGACTTACTTGCTTTTTTCTGCCCTGAACTGCTGGGTGCAGTCATCAAACAGCTTCTGGTTCATCTCCATGAAGAGTTTCAGAGCATTGTAGATCAACCCATGGATCGTCCTGCAGAAAGAATAAGATTACCACGGGTCACTTTATTTACGTACTATATCATCATCACAACCAATCATCAGGCAGAGAAACACAGAGACATGGAAAGCCTGTGACTCACTTGTTCCAGTGGGTCTTGGAGTTGCGGTAGAGGGATGGGAACATGATGGGCAGGATCTTGGCGGCGTTGTCACTGATTAGACTCATGATGTACTCATTGTTCCAGTAGTACAGAGCTCGTTCTGCCACCTAAGAGCACACAAGTTTATAACGGGGTACATATGTAGACAGACAACTTTTGATGAAAAAAAACAAACAAACAAGTGTGCCCAGATCACCTCTGCACATGTGTATAACAAAAGTACTAAAATCACTTTATACGTGTGCTAGGGTGAATGTCAGACCTGAAAGTGTGGGCTGGACACACACTTGGCCAACTGTCTGAAGAGGGGCTCCATGACTTTGACAAACTCTGAGGGCTCAATGACATCCAGGATCTCCTCCAGTTCATTCAGGAACATCACCTCCTTTGGACTGTGGGTCTTTGGCCAATACTTTAACAAAGCCATTACCGTCTGCACACAAGGACAACAGGATTACTAAAGAAGAGCAATGTACGAACGGCTGATCTGTCCAACTAATAATATGAATAATGAAGTACTACAGGAGCTTGCATTTAAACAAAGTTTAAGAGACACATATTTAGACAGACATGTTTAGAGAGATGAAGTACAGATAGCTATGTATATATTTTGGTTGTATATATCATTGTATTTGTCATCCAGGACTGAGAACCGTTGAATCCACTAATATGAGATCAAGTTTGTTTTCCTATCTCTTGTACAGAAATCCCTGTGGCTAAGCAAGAAAATCTGTCATCGCTTTATTTTTTATTAAAATAATTCAAATGCATTTCCTCTGCTCGTTACTAAGATTTAAAAAATAATACAACCAGCCACGAGTACCTGACAAATCACATTGCAACTGAGCATTATAAGGAAATATATAAACATAATTGACCTTGGAAATGTCTTGAGCAGACAGGATATAAAAGGATAATTCAATCAACAATATTAACGACATAACAACAATAACAAATCACATCTTACCGGTTCTGTGAGGGTGCTATCCTTCTCTAAGAACTGTACCACACAGTAGGCCAGCTAAGGGAGAGAGACAACATCATGTCACCACAACACTGTTATTATAAGGTTTGGTTTATAGCAGAGCAAAGCATTACGCATTGTTTAAGACTGACAAACCTGTGGGTGATATACACTAAGAGACTTGACTTTGTGTAAAGGCAGCAGAACTTTCAGCAGGAATATTTTGTGCTCTTCTTTCAATGGTAATGCAAACCCATTGATTATGCTGTGAAGAGAAAGGTGGTCGTCAGACAAAATAAGAGCTGGAGTTCATTAAGACTCTAAAAGGAGTCGATACACAACAGAGAGATAAGAGAAAGGCAATACCTGTATGTATCAACACAAATGTGGCCATTTAATAATTTTACTACTGAAACCCATCCTGAAGCATAAACATGAGAAAAGTTTTACGGGTGCACCTCTCAAAAATATCTTACCTGCCTAATATTTCCAGTAATTCTGCTATTCCATTATGATGTTCAGTCTCATAAATGAACCTGAAAAATAACAACACGGTGATACATCATGGTGGTACATTTAACAAAATACACTCCACTAGTTACAAACAGCACATGTGTCACCAATCTGCCTAAGTCAATGACTCACTCACCTATAAAATATGTTATTAATGTGTTTCCTAATGTAAGCTCGCAGGCCCAGGAACTTGCCATAGATGCGATGAAGAGTGGTCTTTAAAAAATCTCTTTCCCTGGGGTCTTCACTGTCAAACAGGTCTAAGAGCTGTGCACAAAAGAAAAGATTACTGAGACACAGAGCGATTTCAACTGAGCACCAAATACAAAGATCTATGAAAGAGAAAGAAAAAGACACTCAAGCATCATGAAAATGCATACACTGCCCTTTATGTCAAACATGCAGAACCAGGGTTCATACGCATTTTAACCAATACTTTTCCATGACTTTTCCATGACGTTTTGGCAAATTTCCATGACTATGTATTCCTGAAAATGTCAGTCGACATTAAATCTGTGTTAAAGTTTACCATCAGAGGTTTAACAATAAAATGAATGACAATTTATGTGGTTCATAGTGGGATTTGTAATATCGCGCCCCGAATAGAACGGTGAGGTTAAGACGACGTGAAATACATTTATTAATCACATATTATTATGCTGTGTTAAAAAGAAAAATTCCATGACTTTTCCAAAACTTTCTGGGTCGTTTTATGTTTCCAAAACCCTTCCAGGCCTGGAATTTGCATTTTTTAAATTCCATAACTTTTCCAGGTTTTTCCAAAACGTATGAACCCTGAGAACCCTGCACACAAATGTGTATCCTTACAGTATGTACTCACCTGCATTACAAACTTCTGGTCAATATACTTTTTGGCTATGTTTGGTTGAAAGTCAGGTGACTCTAAGAACCGTAGGAGGAATTCATAGACAAGCTGTGGAGAGAAGAGCCGAGGTTAGAAGACATAAAAGTATCAGCTCAGCTGTGTGGTTGTTTTCAGTTTACAGTGCGTTTGCGTGTGTGTGTGTGTGTGTGTGTGTGTGTGTGTGTGTGTGTGTGTGTGTGTGTGTGTGTGTGTGTGTGTGTGTGTGTGTGTGTGTGTGTGTGTGTGTGTGCGCTGTGTACCTGTAGATGTGGCCATGCAGCCTCTAGCGTGGGCTCATCTTCCTCTGGGTCAAACTCGGCACCCGTGGGGTTGGATGATGGCGGCAACGTCCTGAACATATTCACCGAAAACTGTGGGGGGTGGGGGGGGGGGGTGTAGGTTAGCTCAACAATCACTGAAAATTAAACATCATTCAGTCAACAAAAGGGATTCATGATATCATGTTTCAACTCCTGACACAGATTTAATCAGTTTATTTTATCAAACAATATATACAAAAACAACACTCGGATTTACCGTCTGATATCAAATGACAAAAATTAAAGCCAATGAAAAAAAGTCTAAATAACTAAGAGAGACTGATGGGGCAACAATCCATCCGCCACAATATTGGACAAACAAGGCTGATTACAATCAGTAACCTGTCCCATAATATTACAACATTAGGTTGTTGGGGGAGTTGACTGCTAAGTACTAAAGAGGAAAACAAGCCTATTTGCAACAACTTTGCCATTTCAAAATGAACTTAAAACAGTGAGTATGCTGGCTATTTTACTGCAGAGATGTTAAAACAAACACTGGTACAATGGTATGCAGCCTCTGCAAACTGGTTTTTATTCAGGTTTAATTTTGCTTTTGAGGGAAAAAAAACTTAGCTGGCCACTAAAAAAAAAAAATAACTCGACCCAAAATGACTTCCAGTACTCCACTTATTGACGAAAACTGTTCCAAGAGACAAGTCAATAGAAAGACTGTTTGAGAAATGAAGTTTAAATGATGTTAATCCATCCTCATAATCTGCCTTCAAGATTTTAAATGAGAAAATGTTGTATTTTTCTTTAAGAAAAAGAATGAATGGAAATTTGTATTGGTGGTTAAATATTCCCTTGTGTGTTTGTCTGAGATATCAGCCTTTTTCACTTGCAATACCACTTCCCAAAGTGGGAAGCATGCATCTATTTCCCTTCTGAGTCTATTCTCACTTTCAAGACAGCACACTTAGGACATTCCCACTAGAGTGCAGTCGACCAGCGGTCAAACACACTCACCTACCATCATGTTATATATTCTTAGCAGAAACCATGTCTTACTTCCCCCTAGAGTACGGGACTAATGGAACAACTACTGTTGTGTCATTCAAAGGTCTGCCAAGATATTGTTCTAAAGCTCCAACACCGAGGCAATAAACATGCCCTGAAAGTAACAAGGGTTTTTGGAGGAATCATCTGTACAGCCTTAACATAACAATACACTTTTTATGGCTAAAAAAAAAAAAGGAGTTTGTCGTGTCAATCTCTGTACTTTGATGATGAAAGCCTATGTGGACTTCAAAGAGTCCTTGTCTTTAAGGGGGCAGAGACAAGGGGCTGATAGGAATAAGAGTATATTTTCATGCAGATGTGGAAGCTCCGTTGCATTTTCTGCAGCACTGATCAAATGAAGCCACGACAAGGAGGATGGGGGTAAATTTGCACCTTGATTATCTGCAGTTTACCATGTTGCATTGAGGCAGGGCTTTCATTAAAATCAAAGGCTTTTAAATTTGGCTTGGGAAAGCAAACCTGCCACCCATAAACAGATCCGGGCCACGACCTCAGAGGAACACATTTCTAATAAATAAACAGTGGGAGCCACACTGACTACAGCCCAACTGAATACACAGATTCAGAACAACAGAGGATAGAGCTAAAGACAATTTAGGTTCAGTGACCTCATATGGGTTAACTTTCTTAGCCATCTTTTAAAACACCACTAGGTGACCACTTGAGGGAAACGGTTTACGAATCATTTTAAGGATAGAAGTTTAGGTGGGTTTATGTGACACAGATCGTTTGGTTCAAACTGCGGTCAGAGATGCTCATGTGAGTTTCCTATGACTCGGCGTGGAGCCAAGAATAAGACTAAATGGGTCTGTAACAAGTGAGTATTGCTGGCAGGGCAGTAGGAACCACAGAACATTCTCCTCCCATGGTGCAGAAATAGTCGACATAAAAAAAAAGAGAGATCCAGGTTCTTGACTAATAGCAGATCCTTATACAGAGGTTAATGGAATATGTAAGCAATAGCTTTATTTAACCGAGTCACACGGCTCTTCAAGGACACATGCATTTAGTGATTTACAGACAATGAAAGAAAAGCCTTCTCACCTCAGACATGACAACTCAGGAACACCTAACTGTCAATCTTAAACCTGAGGACCTACTGTACTGCTACACTGCACTACAGCCACGAGTACGGCACAATACGTTTTATAGACATTAATAAAATAATATGGATGCCTTATATAGAGTAGGCTTACACTAGATGGAGAATAACATCACCAGGCAGGGTATGCTCATGACAACCTGTTGCTTTACCCTCTAAAATACTCTAAATAAAAACACCCACGCTGTGATTATTCACAAAATAAAGCTTTTTGAAAAAAACTGCCTCTCTTATTAAAGATCTTACATGTAATATATCATTTAAAGGTCTTACATGTAATATATCATTTAAAGGTCTTACATGTAATATATCATTTAACTGAAAATAATAATAAACTCTTCTGCAAAGTCCAAATATAAAATGTAACTGGAAATAAAATAAAAAATGCAATATTGAATCTCACATCTGCCGAAAATATTCCCTTTAGTACAATACTTATAACTTTTTTTTTTAAACAGTAGCAGTTACACATTTATTTTAAGTTTCAACTCACTAATCTAATCTAATCATGAATCTCACAAACCTGCAACAGTAGCTTAAAAACAACATCCATCCTGTCTCAGCACAGAAGAGGCCACAGTGTGAAGGAAATGAAAATACCACATTCTTTGCCTGCAACACAAGCAACTGCTTTGTCTTATGTGCAGGGACATTTAGTCTGGAGTTGAATAATGTACAGTACTCAGATAGCTAACCTGAGTATGTTCACATTTTAAATAATCACATTTTCTGTTAAGAAACTGTTAACTTCATGTGAATGTCAATGACATATCCAAGTCTGTTTATACTGACCATGTGAACCACCTCTGGGTAGATGGGTTCGGTGATGACATTCCTGTTGTGGGTGATGTACTCCACCATCTCGCTTATCGCCGCCCGTTTCACCTCCTTCCATTTCAGGTCACTCAGTGGGTCTGAGACAAAATCGAAGAGGACGCAACACTGCCGCAACTTCTGGATGAACAGCTTCTCCTGCTCTGCAGGGGGAACATCTACAAGACAGAAATGGAAGGAGAGTGGGAATTAACAGATCTGCCATTGTGTGTGAAGATCTCACCTTTAACAGAAAAGAACAGGAACTACTGATTCCAGATATTAACACTGTATCTAAGAAATTGTCCCTCACAATACCGGGGCAGTCACAGAACAGCATCTTACTATCGCATAGTTCGCCAAACACTCACTGTTCAACTACCATGTTATATCCCACTATCATCAGGGAGAAAAGAGTAACAAGTCATCCAAAACAAAGACGAAATGATGCAGGAAAAAAGGTAATGTTAGACATAACAGATTAGGCCACAGAGAAGTGGCCAAAAACATTGCTGGAATTTGAATTTTTAGGAAAACACATGCACCTGACACTGTATAAACAATGCAGAAGTAGTCTTTGTTAATCACTGTTGTACATGTGGAGGTAATGACTTGTATGCTTCAAAGCTTTGTTTGTTGCCATGTTAATGGCTAAAAACCATTGGTTATATGTTTTCTCCCCACTCTTACAGCTAGTGATTTGTACCAAAGCTTCAAGAGTTATTCAGGTGCAGAACAGCTGTATTCTGCTGCTGTGGAGTTCATGTGGTGACATGTAGAGACTTCATTTAAAGATTTCATGAATCAATAATTCAGCTTTTTAAAGACTGTAGGTGCATCTCATGTCTCTTATTTGATAGCTCCTCGCTCCTCGGCTGAACCGAAAGATGTTCTGTCCCTCCTTCGCGAAGGCCGTCTCAAAGCTCTTATTCTTGCCCCGAGGAGCGAGCATCGAGGAGGGATCTCCTAGGAGACATGAGCAAGGAGCCATGAGCGAGGATACACGAGTGCAGCCTTTCCGGAAGCCGCGCAGCTGAAAGGGGTTGCTAACTCCGCCCCTACAGCTGATGCATTCATGTGACGCTTCAGAGGAGAGGACGTCTCATCCCTCTAAAACACATTTCCTCGTGTCCTCTCTCTCCTCCCATCATGATTTCTTTGCGTCTCTCCTGTGCTTCCTCGCTGGGACAGACCAAGACGTGAGGAAGGGAGGCAAGTGGAGGAGCCGGAGATGCAATTTAATAGAACTGAGATGTACCTGGTGTCACCACCACTAGATCAATGATGCAGCAGAAGATCTAATTCTGCCTCCAGGAATATTGATCCACACCTGTCTGTGTATTACAATCATTAACCAGCTATTTAAAAAAACATTACACGTTTTTGTAGCTACTGCACACTCACAATGAGCCAATCTCCATTCTGTGCCAGTGTGCATTGCATTATTACTATACAACAGCTGCCTCGAGTAAATCTTTCTCTCTTAATCAACATAATATGCAATCAAATAAACATTACTATAAAATAAGAGAATAACTAAAATAATAACTACACATAAATGCTCATGTTAATGTATAATCAAGTCTTTCAGCGACCCCTCAAATACTCTGGGGCTATGCCAGAAGCTTTTAGCACAAGAGCTAAATGCAGAATCACCAAGGATTTGTGATCTGCACTTTTGGAACTGTTACAAGTCTGCTCCCAGAGGACTGAAGGGCTTTCCTAACTCATACACCAGAAATGTTTCAGACACATAATAAGGCCATGTAGTGCTTTATAAACATGTTAAAGAACTTAAGAACTATGACAAAAATACAGGTAACCATTGTAAGGATTTGAAAATAGTTATTATGTGTGCTCTCCCTTCGGTTTTCATCATTACCCAGGCAGCACAGTTCTGGATCAAGTGTTACTGACTGTTACGGCTTTTTGGGAAGACCAGACAGGAGACTATTATGATAAACATTCTATTTATTGCACCAAGTAGTAGAGTAAGTAGAAATAATATACAGTGAGGAAAATAAGTATTTGAACACCCTGCTATTTTGCAAGTTCTCCCACTTAGAAATCATGGAGGGGTCTGAAATTGTCATCGTAGGTGCATGTCCACTGTGAGAGACATAATCTATCCAGAAATCACAATGTATGATTTTTTAACTATTTATTTGTATGATACAGCTGCAAATAAGTATTTGAACACCTGAGAAAATCAATGTTAATATTTGGTACAGTAGCCTTTGTTTGCAATTACAGAGGTCAAACGTTTCCTGTAGTTTTTCACCAGGTTTGCACACACTGCAGGAGGGATTTTGGCCCACTCCTCCACACAGATCTTCTCTAGATCAGTCAGGTTTCTGGGCTGTCGCTGAGAAACACGGAGTTTGAGCTCCCTCCAAAGATTCTCTATTGGGTTTAGGTCTGGAGACTGGCTAGGCCACGCCAGAACCTTGATATGCTTCTTACAGAGCCACTCCTTGGTTATCCTGGCTGTGTGCTTCGGGTCATTGTCATGTAGACCCAGCCTCGACCCATCTTCAATGCTCTAACTGAGGGAAGGAGGTTGTTCCCCAAAATCTCGCAATACATGGCCCCGGTCATCCTCTCCTTAATACAGTGCAGTCGCCCTGTCCTATGTGCAGAAAAACACCCCCAAAGCATGATGCTACCACCCCCATGCTTCACAGTAGGGATGGTGTTCTTGGGATGGTACTCATCATTCTTCTTCCTCCAAACACGGTTAGTGGAATTATGACCAAAAAGTTCTATTTTGGTCTCATTTGACCACATGACTTTCTCCCATGACTCCTCTGGATCATCCAAATGGTCATTGGCAAACTTAAGACGGGCCTTGACATGTGCTGGTTTAAGCAGGGGAACCTTCCGTGCCATGCATGATTTCAAACCATGACGTCTTAGTGTATTACCAACAGTAACCTTGGAAACGGTGGTCCCAGCTCTTTTCAGGTCATTGACCAGCTCCTCCCGTGTAGTTCTGGGCTGATTTCTCACCTTTCTTAGGATCATTGAGACCCCACGAGGTGAGATCTTGCATGGAGCCCCAGTCCGAGGGAGATTGACAGTCATGTTTAGCTTCTTCCATTTTCTAATGATTGCTCCAACAGTGGACCTTTTTTCACCAAGCTGCTTGGCAATTTCCCCGTAGCCCTTTTCAGCCTTGTGGAGGTGTGCAATTTTGTCTCTAGTGTCTTTGGACAGCTCTTTGGTCTTGGCCATGTTAGTAGTTGGATTCTTACTGATTGTATGGGGTGGACAGGTGTCTTTATGCAGCTAACGACCTCAAACAGGGCATCTAATTTAGGATAATAAATGGAGTGGAGGTGGACATTTTAAAGGCAGACTAACAGGTCTTTGAGGGTCAGAATTCTAGCTGATAGACAGGTGTTCAAATACTTATTTGCAGTTGTATCATACAAATAAATAGTTAAAAAATCATACATTGTGATTTCTGGATATTTTTTTTTTAGATTATGTCTCTCACAGTGGACATGCACCTACGATGACAATTTCAGAGCCCTCCATGATTTCTAAGTGGGAGAATTTGCAAAATAGCAGGGTGTTCAAATACTTATTTTCCTCACTGTATGTATGTATGTATGTATGTATGTATGTATGTATGTATGTATGTATGTATGTATGTATATATGTATATATATATATATATATATATATATATATATATATATATATATATATATATATATATATAAATAAAACATATATATACACACACACACACACACACACACGTGTGTGTGTGTGTGTATCCTAGAAAGCAATTACTAACTTTGTATAGGTACATAACAGGAAACAGATACATAATTGACACATACGCAACTCATCTCCACATGGAATCAAATATACTCATGACTCATACACTCCTCTAAACAGAAAATGGCTTTAGTCTTGCTGACATTTCTCAAGGCAACATTTTTTTTTATCCATCTTTTGTATAAGGAAGCAGGCAGTACTGTGGCACTGGTACAAACAGAGTTGATACTTAATTAATACTTTAATTTGATTACTTGGCACTGATGAAATAAGTCAATTCTAAGAGATCCAGTACTGTAGGTTGTGCACACTCCCACACAGGCTGGAACCTGAACCTGGGACTGACAGCACCAACAGGCGGACTTTCCCTACACCTCCATGCTTCTGAGTCACAGTGGCACAGCTGGTATTCAACGCACAGCACGAAATACAGCTACCTATGCTACCTGTAACTGTAAATTAGGGCTGGGCGATAGGGAGAAAATCAGATATCACGATATTCTTGACCAAATACCTCGATATCAATATTGCGGCGATATTCTAGGGTTGACAATTGGTGCCTAAACAAAATATCTTCACACTTAGATTTTAGATAAATAATCATCAGTAATGTGGACATAATGTCTAAGTGGGGAAAAGGCAAATAAAAGAACAGCTAGAACAGCCTGGTAAGTTCAGAAAAGTACATCACTTTACTGTAAAGCAGCCTTTAAAACCAGGAAAAGACAACATATGTCATATCACGATATCCAAAATCTAAGACGATATCTAGTCTCATATCACGATATCGATATAATATCAATATATTGCCCAGCCCTACAGTAAACGCTATGTTTCTTTTCTGTACATTTGCCTATTTATTGATTTCTTGAGCCGAAATGCGTCTGCGTTATATTTCTACCCAAACAGAGCACTCGTAGAAACACATTTACAACTACTTAGGTTTCCTGGGGGCGGTGGATGAGGCGTCATACGAGTTGTTTTTTGACTGTGCATCAGCCTTAAGGGCTTGTTTATGTAGCACGAAACACACCGATTACAAAAAAAGTTAAGTCTATAAGATACACTGTAGAATAGTGACAAGTCTGTAAGTAGCTCTGCAATAACATCATACTTCATTCCCTCTATCCAAACTTCTGGCCGCTTCTGGCCACAAACAGGATCTAATTGACCGCATCAAAAGGTCAAACAGCTGGCAATTTGCTTCACCCCTGAGCTTTGGCTACCACAACGGTGAAGAACCCTAATGGGGATCTGTTTTATGTTTCAACACTGTTTATGTAAGACACAGCTGGGTATATTCTTTTGTTCTGTCTTCCTTTCCAACAAGCTGCTGCCAATGAGCAATATAACTTTGTGTCCTCTCTCTCTCTGTGTATATATGTATATATATGCTATACCTACAAAAACTATTTAGCCCTTTTTTGACATTGAAGAGGAAAAAACATGAGATTAGTGTGGCCCTTTAACTAGGACACCCCTAACTCATCACCTTGGCAGCTAAGTGTTTTAGAAGTACTTAAGTTTATTAATGTAGATCATCTGTTTTTATTCACAGTTTAACCAAGGGATTTTAGGTTCAATTCATCAGTACCTGAAAGGTCTGTGCCTGTTACAAACTAGCTGGACACGGGTCCACCGATGAGCACCTCATCTCATCAACCCCTGAGTGCCAAAAGGTCTACCAGCTCCTGTTACACAACAGTACTAGGTTTTCCAAACAGGCCTAAAATATTAAGAGACATGCTGTGCGACTTCACACACGGGGCTCTCTGCATGGATGGGGAACTAACCTTTACTCATCTAAAGGCTCCAGCGTGCACACAGGAAACCGGTCATGGACACAAATTACTCCCAAGTAGACTTAAATACCACAATGTCTACTGGTGAATATTCAATGAACTGATTAATAAACTGCCACCAGTGGCAAATACTTTGTACATATTCTGTGTCAAAGCATCACAGGCCAACCAATGCAAAGGCATGTGGCTACCGGTATGTGCTATTATGGGGCTACAATTTTCTGCATGATTTTAAACATTGTGAGGCCATTTTAACACCCACGCAAGTCACAATGGCCCTCATTTATCAACCTAACGTAGAAACCAGCACAGAAATCATCTTACGACAGGCTTCACGTGTGATTCATGAAACGTTCGTATCACCAATCAGAGCGTAAGAATGGTCGTACATTGATAAATGCACCGGCTGGAAACGATCGTAATTTAAATATCACGCCCCAATATATTCTTGGTTTTGAGGCCTCACCCCTACAATTTATGACATGGCGAGACATAATCCGGCTGAGAAGCGGCACTTTTCAGAGGTGGAGATGGAAACCCTGATGTCTCAGGTTCATTGGCACCAACGTGTGTACTATTTGGCAGCCTGAAAACTGTTATTAAAGGCTGTAGAAAGAATGTGGAATGGAAAGAGATCACTGATGCAGTCAACAGTGTTGCCGTAGTAAATCGGACTCCAGCTGAAGTTTATTTAATTTATACATCCTTGACATATGTATGCTATAGTCCTAATAGTAATAGGCTTATATTGCTATCTCTTAGGCCTACATGGTGTACTAAATATTTAAATAAACACACAGTAGCGGAGTTTATGCAGTGTCTTTTATTTTACTCTTAAAACTTAAGAGCAAAATTAAACTTTTACTTTTAGTTTTTTTCATGAGTCAGAACCAGGTAACAGCTGTGAGGGAGAGCGTGTGTCCTCCGCCCCCCGTGCTGGACCACAAAAAAAGAAAACCAAGCCGAAATAACTCTGTCAATGGCAGAAATAAATCGTTCACTTGTGGCCATTAACGACACTTTAAAAGAGAAATGAAAACCTGAAGAATAAATAAAAATTTACAAATGTAGCTACACCGCCGAACGGCATGTTGGGTAACATTATAGCTGCTAGCTAGCCAGGTAGCATAACAGTCTGTTAAGCTAGGAGAGGCTCCGGTCACTACTGCACATTCAAGAACAGAGAAGAAAGTTAGAGGATGAAGAAAGACCGGAGATACACCAGAACAACGTATGCTCAAGAGAGGAGCCGTCTGTTGCAAGTTTTTTTCGGACATAATTTAGCCAGTTATTGCCCGTCGCTCTAACGTTACTCGGCCGTGCTAACGTTACCGTGCTAACGTAAAGACTAGAGGTCGACCGATTTATCGGCCGGCCGATTAATCGGCGGATTTTTGGCATTTTTAAACATAATCGGCATCGGCCAATATCCCAGTATATCAAACCGATTAATAGGCAGGCGCGTCTGCGGGCAGCCTAGTGTTAAAAACATGAATAGGCGACATTTTTTACAGCGCGCCCAGACCAGCTGCCTCCAGCCCCTCCCCTCGTGAAGTCTTGCCGTGTGTCTCGCGCAGCCACTTCAGGCTCAGACACTACCGTTAGTAGTAGCATATTGCTGGTGTTCTTGCCTTGGGATCAACTGTACTAATAAAACCGTACAAAACACCCCGGCCACACCACTGTGGAAGCTCCCCGAATGTCATTTATCAGAGTCTGGTTGTGACCCCTGTCCGTGGCAGTCTCATCCACTCCTGTAACGGAGCTAACTGGAGCTAGCTAACCGCTAACGGAGCTAATCGTTGCTAACAGAGCCTTCAGTTCTCCGTGCCTGTATCCATTAACTGCATCTATGGACTTGAGCACGAATAAAACCCTTAATTTTATTAAATTGGCTGGACGAGTTTTGAATTACAACTAAGAGTTGTTTGAATGACAGAAATGTGCTCAGATAAGATCCTAATGAGGTCAACAGGACATGTAACAGTAGGGTCCCCAAAACACAGATAAAACACACAAACAAATGAACAATGATCTAACAAACAAGGTGAAGAAGAATTGACTTTAGATAGCCCTAGTCTGATGTGATTCAACAGGAGTTAGGAGGAAGTAGTGTTGAGATTAATAATAACATGTCACTTTCAGTGAAGCTTGCAGATTTGTATTCTCAGAAGTTTAATAAATGCTGCTAAGTGCACTAAACTTTTATTTTTTTCATTTAAAAGTTTATTTGACAAAGTTTATTTTCTTCTTACCGGTTTCGTTTATTTAATATATTTTTCATACAATATACAGTATGTTTTTACATTATACATTTTTAATTGAAGTATACAAGTGTAGATTGTTGATGTGTTCAATAAATGTTTTTGTTGAGAAATTCTGTGTATATTAGTGTTACATTTTATCTGCCAGAGAAAACCCATATCGGTCGACCTCTATTAAAGACATGTCACTTCAAGCATGCAGCAGAGCAACATTATGAACGCAATCCAACTACGGTCCCGCTACAGACCGTTGAGAAAGACGGGTTCAGAGCAATGATTAAAACACTGGATTTGAGATGCCTTGCCTCGCTGAAATACGTCCGCCAACCTACAAACATTATTCAAACAGCGAAGGAGGCTGACAGCGGAGCTACGTTCAGTCGCCCACTACAACCACACTACAACCTAACTTAATCTGTGGCCAAGGTAGTGTTTATACAACTAGCTTACAACTATTTTGTTTTGAAAGGGAAACAATGTTAAAGTTGTTTGTATGTGTATTCATTTGATTTGAGTTTATTTTACTACTTTGCAGTTTGCAGGAAAAAAAATTGTTTAGATTCTGTAACTGTTTCAAGCATTCTCCTTCATATAACGTTATTGTATGTTGATGAGCCAAGCAAACCCTTTAGTTATCAAAGCTTTTAGTGAACATGATGACATTGAAATGTTTTTGTGATATTCTATGTACTCCTGACAGTAGAATAAGCCATTATAAACCTATATAAAGGCCCATTATTGTTATTTATTTAAATTCATTTTAAGAAGTTTGATTACATTATATTTTTAATTTGAATGCACAATTGTTTTATAAATAACAAATAAATAAGAAGTCAATACATTACTTCTATGTTATTTTGTCTTAGTTAGGAAAGTAATGTTTAGTTAGGAAAGTCTGGTGCCTATAGTCTCTTCCACATGGTGGAAGGAATGTATAAGGTGCAAAAGGTATTATTAATTCAACAACAGTATCGGATCGGTATCGGGTATTGACAGATACACAAAGCCCTGGCATCGGTATCGGGACTGAAAAAGTCGGATCGGTGCATCCCTACACTATACCTTTTAAAAGCAAGGAATAGTATCCTGTCTCATTCGTATAGCCCCAGTTGGGGCTGTGCTGGACACTGCTCTCTGGGTATCGGGTCATCTGGCTCCATCACTACATTTATGGCACCCTGTTTTCCTGCGTGATGTTGTGCAGAACCCCACAGGCTAAAACAATGTTGCAGACTTTTTCTGCCGTGTATGGGTCCCCCCCGCTGATGCAAGACAGAGCCATCTGCCCTTAATCAATCCGATGGAGCGCTCCACCGTGGCCCGTGCGCGTACGTGTGCACTGTTGTACCGGTGCATAGAGGTCCTCTAAAAGACCCAGATCTGCCATTGGTGATAAGTGATCAACTGATGACTTCTCCTTCTCCAGTTAAAGTGATTATATGCTGCACCGTAAGTCCACACTGACTCGAAAACTTGCATACCCGAGTTCAGACCCGACGTGACATTTTATCGCAGCCTACACTCACGTTCAAATTGATAAATGCCTTGCTTTGCGTAGGAATCGGCGTACGCCCGTCCTACGCCTGTTTTAGGTCGTACGCACGTTTCATAAATGAGGGCCAATGTGACACTAACTTCTCGGCGATAGTAGCACATATTAATCAGCTGCATGTTAAATGTACACAGCCACATCGGTTTCTGGAAAAGGATTGATTGCAAAGAAAATAATATATGAACAAACATTTATTCAGGAGGTACTCTTGGCATTGAGCTAGAGTCAGTTTCCCATGCTCAGTACTGGCTGTGGGTCCCAGCTTCACACTCGTCTGGTTGGACCGTAACTTGGGGCCTACCGGAGATTCAACAAGCAGAGCATTTCCACTTTTCAACTTACACGTGTGTCAACTGACACAAGATACTCATATACAATACAATACAATACAGACGTGCACACTGACAACAAACTTTGACCTCACTTCCTATGACATCAGCAGTCTTGATGGGGGATGGGAGACTCAAAACTAGCACTCCTTCTCACTCTTTCGCCCTCCCTCCCTGACTGAAGCTAAGCTATGCATGTCTTGGCAAAACCCTTCCTCATTGACATACACACACAATCCGCCGCTTCCTCTTCCAAAAACACGCATGCAACATACACTAAGAAAGATAAATGCTAAAAGTATCTTGCAGCAACTTTTAGAAAAGTCATCTGTACCAAATATTTTCTTTCTACGAAATCCAAATGAGCAGCTGCAGTTTTTTTTTTTAAATGGCAACAACATTCTTGCCTATCCCCCCTTGAAACACACAAACACAGAACAGCAGATGAGTCAAATTTCCTAATCTCACCTCTAAAATGCATGAGGGCCACAGGCTGGAAAGGCCCATTGGAGCTCGGTGCATCCATAACCATCCCGCTGGCAGTTCTAGTGCATGCCAACATCAGTGAGCTGAGGCAGGAGACAGGGGAGAAGAGGGCAGCCCGGGCTAAGGCGAGGAGCCAGCCTCCATTTTAGCACGAACACTCGGAGCAGAAAATGAAGCTCCCCTGCTGCTGGAGGGAACCAGCTAGTTAGTGACGTCATCCCCCAATGCAGCTGCCTGGTTGGCTGGCTGCAATCACATGGGCTGGCTGTCAGTATAAATAAACATGAGTGAAAGGGATTGGCTGGTGGGCTGAGGGGGAAGGGTTGGGACTGTTACTGTGATTGGAGCGAGAGCAGCTACATCTATCAAGAGTTTTAAAGCACAAACTACAGATCTGCTCATCAGTTTAGCCCATTCTGTAATTCAAATAGCAGAATAACTACATAACTATAATAACTACACATTCCTATCAGGGTTTTTCCTATCAATATAAGGCTGATCTTCAATTGCTCTGTATGTCCGGCACATATTGCAGAATTGACAATCAAGTTGACTTGACTTATGCACAGAACCCAAGCTGTTTTGGGCACCATCTAAGTCAAGTCATTGTCAAATCAATGTGAGCATCAATACTAACTAAATGACTTTTCTCAGATCTAATGATTGTAGTTGGTCCCCAGTGGACTTCTTTAGCAAGTTTTGTCTTTAAGCTTTTTGGGTGGTATTTATTTATTATTTGCTCTAGCTTTTCCAACACAGACACAGATATGGTAATAATAATGGTCCAAAATGTTGTGAAATTGCATAGTTTGTTTCATTGAAAAACAACATTTTCTTGAGGAAGGATTTAAAAAAAAAAACCAAATATGTGCACCTGAGTCTTCCACAAACCTAGGGAAAACACTGAACATATAGGCTGTTTGTAATACCTCGACATCGACTGGTGTCTAACCCACCTCTCGACCTGGGTCGCGAAGCCAAGTCGATCAACACAAAGTCAACCATGGTTCAACCACGGTTAAGCCCTTGGTGTGAAAGTGGTATAACACTGTTTGCCAGATAAAAGCCTGTTTTATGTGTGTCTTGTCTTTGTGTGCATGTGTGTAAGTGGTTGCATGACAGATGGCTCTCCAGGAGCACAGCCTGAGCCCAGGTGTACAGAGAAACAGGAAGGCAGGAAGTCTCAATGCGAGCAACACAGGATGTGCATATGCAGAGAGCAGCACTCTGTCTCAGAAGCTCTGCGGACAAAACCCTGCACTGTAAAGCTGTGCAGGAAAAGGGCAAATCTACAGTGACGCAGACAGCTTAACACACTGAAATCATTCTCACGAACTAAGTGCAATTAAACGCGCCCTTCAAATGCACAATCCTACTTCGCCATATCAGACATTCCTCTCTAAAATCCTGTAACCATTACACCAGTTTAGGTAGAAAGGTCGAGTCATATAGTGTGCATCCACCCACTGCACACCCGTCATTAGATAACCAATGCCAATGTGTACTGTATGTCATCATGCTGCAAGGATCGTGGGCATACAGTACATGCACACAGACACACACATCACATTTTAAAAAGGGGCACTCCATGAAAAATAGCAAATGAGAGAAATTACCAACGGAAAAGTAATTTCCTGTGCAATCTGACTTTGCTCATTCCTACGAGGATTAGCATTATATAATCAGATCTGTACAAACGAAGACAGTCCACACACACATTTCCTATGTAAAATGTAAAGCTTGGGTATAGCATGCTAACCTGTAGGTTTCCCTTCTGTGAAGTGTCATGTCTCACGGTTTACACACTTCAACACATTTAAAATTAGTTTGAGCATTCATTTAGATTGTCAAGATGATAAGGTGACATACAAACAACTAAATTAATAACATGCACGCTTAGTTCACACATAATAGGGTGTCACAGTTCCTCCCTGTGGGTCTGTACTTCTGCTTTGGAAATGCAGGAGGTGTTGGGGTTGTTCAAGTTGAGATGTCGCATTTGGCTAGAGCACCTGATTTCTAAGGTCTGTCTGCATCTGCTTGGTATATGTTCTCATCACCTGTTTAGCAGCATTGTTTTAGTGTTATAGTATGTTTGACTGCTGAGTGCAGAATAAAAGTTCCTTCTTTCTCAGAGACGGCTGCAGCTTGATTTTGTGCAACTGGATGATGTATTTGTGCTGCTCTTTTAATTAAGGATCATCAGAAAGGGGGTAACATAAGCAAAAATTAGATTTGACATAGTATTATGCTTGCAAGGAGAACTTCCATGCTTGTTAACTCTAGCTAGCAGCTTACTCTTAAGAAGAAAAACATATAACCCAAGATCATTGATTTCACTGCGTTTTTCTCCCTAATTAAACTCTCCCAGGTTTCTGGTTTGACTCTTGTACACTGGCTGCAAACTGTAATGTCAGCCATCTAATATTTGCAATGTCAGAAACCTTGAATGTCTTAAAACTGTTTGTAACAGACATTGTAAAATAAAAATAAGAATTATGCTGGGGATTATTATTAAAAATAAGATTTAAAACAAAAAAGGAATATATATATATATATATATATATATATATATATATAATAATCCCCAGCATAATGATTGATTTAGCAGTATGACAGAACTCTAACATCTAGCCTGGCATCTAGTCATGGGGCAACCTCCCATCAGAACATCTGTTGTTTTGACCAAGACAACGCTAAACACACTTGCTTGTTAAAAAATACTCCCCAAACGCTGCTTTGGCACATGCATTCATGAGCTTGAGCATTTTGCCATGTCTTCGCTATTTCTGGCAGTGGCAAGAAAGTGAACTTTTGAGCCATCATTGCTTGTGTTCTAAATTCAGCATTAATAGCAGGAGGTCGGCCTAAAATACACAGTTGAGTGGTTCATTTACAAATCGGCTGATCTTCAATGTCATGGTTCTCTTTAAGAAACGCTTAGGGCTCAAATCTATTTGGAGAAACAGACCTATCAACACAGCTGAGGCCATTTTAACAGTGGCTGAATTTAATGTTCCCCTAAAGCCGTTTTCAATCATAGAAACACAGCTGATATTAGTATCCTAAATCAATTCTCATGTATCTGCTTCCTCTAACTCTTTTGAAAAGGGATCTGTTCAAATTAGAACTGCCATGTTCATTATGGCTGCTCTGTATTACTTTCACAAAAAGACTTACAATATGAAGGGACAAACCCTAAAGATTCTTGACTGCAACATAGGTGCGAACACCTGTGGCTGCATGACTTTAAGCTGAATACACTCAATCCAAATCACCATAAAAATACTGCCACTGAAACTGTGTTACTTAACTGAGGAATATTTCAAGGCTGTTCCTTAAAATAACTGAGTATGAGAGCAGTTGTTTTATGTGAGATGATTAACCAGGGAAGTCTCTCTCATGAGGTGTGGGAGTCTTTTCCTGTACCACCTGCAGGAGTGATAGAGGAAACCCTTCCCTGAAACCTGCCTTGCTCTTTTGCATCCTGCTTTAAGAATCTGCCTGCAACGTTAAAAAAATGTATCGACATTCAGTGTCACTTCAAACTTGATTTCCCTGCCAGACACTAAAACTTTAGTTTCTAAGTTTTACCCTTGCGGTTAAAAACAAACAAGACAATAACTTGTAAAAAAGAACTTTACAAAGAAGGGATTAACATTAAAAGGTCCAGTGTGTAACGTGTTTAGTTGTTCATTATCAAAATCTGTGTTGCCCGTTCACAAACTTGTCCTTTTTCATGAATATTTACCACCACCATCAATTCCAAGTATTCCTTTTGACTTAAAGTAAACCGAGCAAGTGCAAAAAGAGTAGCCTGTATTTGCTTTTATTAACAATAGGCACAATAATGAATAAGCTCTTGTTTAACATCCAAGCTCTTCTCCCTTTAATTTAACTTTAATTATTTGTATCTAAAGGCTGGCTAAGCACTGTAGGGAGGAGAAGTTGGACAGTTTTTTTGTCTCGTTCCAGCGATTGGCACATCTGGGTGATGGCGTCGGATATGCGTTAGCATGTTAGACGTATTTCCACTCACATACCCAACAACTGCTGAACAACGCCGACACACAGTCCTCATCTTATCCACCACTCTCTCGCCTGTAGCCTACTACTGGAACTGACCCGAAGACCGAAGTTTTCGAGGCGGGGACGGCATGAGACGAGAGGGCATGACACGGGAGGCTCCAGGCTGCAGCCACACAGTCTCAAAGTTTTCCCAAACTTGCGATCTTAAAAGAGGCCGGACTCTTGTGGGTCGCCACCACTCGCCATACTTCATGCTGCTATCTCTGACTCACTCACTGGACCGTCGACCTGACAAAAAACTGCATTTAGGCGGAGGAGCTCGGCTAGCTTCAGAGCTAAGGCGGGGCTACAGATTAGGTGTCCCTAGAACCCGCGTATCTAACAGTAGTTCCGCATTACATTAGTTCCGCATTACAATAATTAATTTGCACGCAAGTTTTATTTATTTATTTTATTTAGTAACGCGTCAATGCAAATTATTTGTGTCGACGCATTTATGTAATTGATGACGTCGACTACGTCGACGAATCGTCCCAGCCCTAGTTACATGGGGATTCTTTCATTTAGTATTCAAACAAGAACCACTATAGAAACTATATTTTCACCTCTCTCCTTGGTGGAGAATGTGTCTGGAATAGGACAACGGCAAAAGACAGTTGCATATTTTAGTGGAATACAGGAAAGTTGTCATATTGCTGTCACTTATCATGCTATTACAAGCCAGGGACTCATCTTCCTACATACTAAAGCACTGTGTACCTTTGAAATTACAGAGCAGATTTACAAACTAGATGCACAATGTTATGTTTCCATGTTATATGCAAAAACACTGAAACATTGAAATGTTTGTCCCAGTTAACAAACGTTATAGTAAATCAAATGTTTGACCAGCAGATGGCAACAAACCCTACGAGACAGATGCTTCACGCAGGAAAGTGCCTGATTTAAAAATGAACACATACAGAGGCAACAACTGTTGTTGATCTGTACTTTTTGGAAAGTATGCTGAAACGAGACCACAACGAAATAAACAGGCACCTTTAGAGCATTTATCTCCTGTATACAAGCTAGTAGTAGCAGTAAACGTTTATTCGAAACACTAATTTCTTGATTTTTTTGTACTTTGGTAGGACCTTATAAAACAACCTCACCATATCAGATCTTCAACAGAAAGCATTTTTACTGCCATTCTTCCGAATACAAATGCTGGGAAAGTTCAAATGTACTCTAGAGTCACAACATGCACACTTGGGTTTGAGGCGAGTTAGGGGAAAGGCCTGCTTCTGGTCAGGGTTTTTAGTCTCGCCTCAACCTTGTGGCTCTGCAGGACAGGCTTCCAGCAGGAGGTGGTGAACATGACTGGAATGAAAACAGGCCAAGCGAGGAGCCTGTTTGGACAGGACTAAGTGATAACATCGACCGAGCCACTGTGGGATAATGTTTTGCAGAGTGTTATCAAAGCTCCCATTGGGGTGTGGGAAGTAAGCAGCCTTTATCAGAAAATAAGTTATGCTCAACGGTTTCTTGACACAGTACAAGGGTGATGGCGAACCATGATAAAGATACAGGTATATTTTATGGTCGAATCAACTCCATTGTGTGTCCATTAATTCAAAACTTACACATAAGACTGAATGGTGAACAAATGGCCCACAATAACACAACAGCTGCTGTCACCTTAAGTCACGGATAGCAACTCTACTTTGTCCTATTAGCCAAGTCTCTAAAGAGAGAAATACCATTTGTGAATTCTCTCTGAAGAGGGATGCTGCCTTTGCTCCAGTGTGTTAGTCTGTTAAGTAGGGTTTTCTAACTTAAAGAGCGAGGAAGAAAAACAAAAACAAAGTCACTCTTTTCTGAAGAATAAATAAAATCATATTAAGGCCTTTATTTTTAGTGGCTCGAAGTATTTTCTGTGTTTTGATATTTCCCAGACATTAGAAATTTGTATTTTGCACTGATAATAAGAAACTTTTATTGCATCCTACAGAGTGACTGACTCTCCTGCTGTCTTATTTCCACTAGCATCAACATGTTGTGTGCACACATATTAAATAACCTACAGTATAATGCATTCATAGCCGTTTGTTTTCAATACAACGCCAGGTTATATAATACATTGTGCTGATAGAAGGCAGTGGGCAACATTGTTCTGTGTATTCGTGCATGCATACACAGAAACATGAATAGATAGTATGCCCAGAGGCCTAACGGCAGTGCCCACTCCTTGCTTTTCCATCCGGTGCTATGCTGGCACTGAGTTTAGACATTAAAGTAAACATCAATATACATATGCAAAAAAACTGCCAATTTCTCTTCTACTAGCGGGGGAAGAGAAAAGGAATAGTAGGATGCCTGCCAGACATTGCTGGTCACTGGCAACATCCTGAAACACAAGGACCATGGAATTAAAGCTTTATCTCTGGATTACTACTAAATATAGACCCTTGGGTCAAATCCAGCGCAAAGTCTATGCCATGTACGTCCTCGGTTTGTTTCCATGTATTGCTTAATGTCGTGCTCAGCTTGATATTACAGTGAGGACGATGCAGCAGAGGATGTTCATAGATGTTTGGTGGAAAGGTCGAAAGAAAATAACTGAGTGCTTATAAGTATGCATGTCTGTAAAGTCTGCACTTAGCTGTGTCAAGATTACAGGGATTTCTTAACCAACCTGCCTAGGAAAATTCTGCCCTGTGTACGGCTTCTGGGTGATTTCTTGAGTCTTAAATTCAGGATTCAAAACATTTTAAACCTATTATTTTTGCCCACAAAAAGGCAAATTGCCTACAATTCCACAACCAAGTGCAAAACCTTCCAGCCTGGAAACAGCAGCCTGGCCTTAATGTGCTTGTATGTGTATACATGTAACAAGTCCAAAACCTAGAGCACTAGGTAGTTAGTTAATTATGTGATTAGATGAGTGATTGCACCAGTATACCTTTGAATGCAGGCAGTTTCTGTAGCTCCCTGTTGTTGCTCAAGCTGAAACGGGAGGAGCTTTGCCTTTTGTCCTTTTTGACAGGTGTCTGGGAACCTGGCTGCTTCCCCTTCAGCAGCTGAGTGGTGGGAGGAACATTATTGCTAGCCTTCCTGTTAGAGCTCTGCTGAAACAAGAGAATAACCCACATTAGTGACACTGAGGTAGCACAAGCACATGTGGTGCACAGAGTGTGAAAGAGAGTGCAAGTACCTCTTTAGGAATCTGATAAAACTGTGTGACTGCTATACACTAGATGGGACATTTTAATTATATACTGTATGTCACCATTTACTTAACAAGACAGTGGCTTGCATTATGTAACTAAGGTCATAAACCACACTTTACCCAAGTACAGATACTATATATATATATATATATATATATATATATATATATATATATATATAAAAATAAAACAGTACAATTATGTGGAGATGTCTCAATGTTAAGTGGAAAAAACCAAACCATTCAGGCTTTTTTTATCCACTCATTAACCCAACCAGCTGTGTCTCAGAAGACGTAAAAACACACACACAGGGGATAGTAGGGCTGGATATAACCCTGATTTGTGATCAACTGAATGTGGCAGGTTTCTCACAGCTGGTCCCATCTGCCTGCTGGGATCCATTCATTAACACACACCTGATGGCACAGAGCTTACTTCACCAGATGCAGCTGTGTCGGCCTGAGTCCCAGGGGAGTTATTGAATTCAGTTAAGACCCAGCTAAAGCTGGTTACAGTGTGCAGCACTACAAGACTGGAGCTTAAGAGCTTGGCCACTAGCAAGCTGTCTAGTAAAGTGGGAAATAAAGCTGAGCTGGCCTGGCTCTGCCACAAACTAGATTACATATTCATGTAATACAAAAATAGGAAGTAAAGTATTCTACATGTAGCCTACGTTCATTACTCCAAAGTAGAAACATCTGTCATCTAGGATTTTTCCAATGTAATGCTTTGAATGAGCCTCCTCACAGATATGATTGTCAGCAGGACAGGAAATGAAGCCTTCCTACATATTATACACATTCCCTTCAGTCTCAAACACTTCTGGTTACCAAGTATATGAGGCAAAAGGGAGGGGCGGGGGGTAACAACAACAGCTTGCAGTGCAGCAATTTAAATTTGACACAAGGTTGGGGCAGTGGTAGATCTGCCACATGGCTGCTGACACATAACAGCAATCCTGCTTGCTGTTATTGTTTGCTATTATTACCCAGTAAGAGACAGCTAGGAGGCTAAAACCACAGTTGGCGGGGGAAAAAGAAGGTTGACAGTGGGGGGAGATATATCTAAATTCTTCGTAACTAATTGGTATTAAGACGATAAGTAGAAATATATATTTTTGGGCAATACATTAACCCTTGTGTGGTGTTCATATTTTTGTTACACAGCCGATGTTCCCGGGTCTGGTGGACCACCACATTATTAGGCTTTTAAATCAATACAGCCATAACAATTTATGTAAAAATACTTAACAGATGTTTACTTTAGCTCAATTACCAATGATCTATACACCATTTATGGTTCATATTTGCCATTTACCCCTGTGAGATCCCACTTATGATCATATGATCATTTTTGTTTTATGTGAGAAAACAAGGCAATTCAATTATAAAAAAAAGGTTAAAAAAAATAGAAACAAGATCTTTGATCATTATTGGTGCTTATTTCTTAGAACTTAATCAGAACAGGTGAAAGTGTTTGAAATGTAACAATTTTGTAACTTTGTGTGGGAATACCAGGTGCAGAAAGCCAACACAGACACCTACCCTCAGACACGCACACATACAGACGCACACAGAGATGCACAGACAGACAGGCGCGCACACACACACACACACACACACACTTGGGAGGAGGACACAGTTAAGTTTCATAGCACCTACAATTATTACACTGTAATAATTACACTCGGGTCCAGTAGACCCGAACACTTCATATGTAATAGTTATGTATAGGGGGGGTGTACCGTGTGCAGTCATTGAAAATAAGTTCTTTTTTATGTTCTTCACAGAAAATGAGCCAAGGCCAATGAGTTTGAGTTAGAAGAAATGATAAATAGCATAATTCTTCTTTTAGCAAACATTGAAAATGGGTCCCACAGACCCAAACACCATACAAGGGTTAAAGTGACATTTACAGTAAATAAAATACTCCCAGTCTTAAATGGGTTTCAAAATAGTGAGCAGACAACTTATTTAAGCCTTATAGTATGCATTTTATATTACCGTAAAACGAAATGGGCTGTGTATTACAGCAACCTTGAAATATTAACAGGTGGCCAGCAGCCGATACAAAATGAATATTTAATGTCTAGTAAAGAGGAGGACCACATTTTGCTGCACAAACAGATGTCAGCTGTCATACCAGCCCTAAAAAGAGTGCATCAAGGTTTTCCCCTTCCCGTGAAAAGAAAAGCCTCCAGTTCTTGGCAGAAAGAAGGAAGGTGAAATCTTTCCATAATGGTTCACTGATGGTAATCACCATATCTGATGGTTCAGATATGGTGATTGCAGAGGTCATGAAATCAGTTTGACTTGACCACTGTTGTTTGTTGAATTTGTTAACAGACGCATTTTATAGTGAGAATAGTGTTTGAAACCATACTGCGCACCTGGTCCCAAACCATTTTACATATACAGTACATGACAATGCAGTGCAATAATGTGACGTAATGATTCACACCAGATGCCAACACAATCCAGTTTAACTGTTTGTAATGTGGGCTAAATGCACCCCTTTGGCTTTTCCAGATGTGACCCATCCAGATGCAAGCAAAAAAAGTCAATCAGACCATGTTGCCATTTTTTTTCAGCGTTTCATTATGTATCTGGACTGGTTACATAGATTGGTGCATAAGCTTTTGATACGAGTTTATGACAGAAGTGTCGACTCGCTTCTGTTTTAATTTCTGAGGCCCCAATCCTGTAGAGTGTTCTCCTTTTCATTTTGAATTCAAGATTACCAGTCCTTTTTGATTGCCTTTTTATTACATTTTTTGATTAGAAACTAGTCTCCTTGCCGCATTAAACACTGATTTATTTTGTAGCCAATAGATATAAAAGTATGGCAAGGACTTTTTAGCTTCCTTGATGCTTCACTGATTGCCTCACGTTGTGATGTGTCATATACTGTAAAAGTAACGACAATAGGATCAACTAGGTGACATATACAGCTAGCTGACTTATATCTGACTAGCTGTATTATTCTGATTATCTTATGGGTGGCTAGGAAAGTGGTATGGAAGGCATGAACAAACACAGTATATTAATATTTAATAAAAGCTTATCATTTTTTTAAGCATAGTATGACTAGTAAGCAATCCAAATAGTGGGGGACCTTGGTAACTTAACTGATTGGTCGGCCCCTAAACTGATGTCATCGACAAGCACCAGATTATCAACAAACAGCAGCATATGTCACGAAAAGGGCAACCATGTTCGAGGTACACAAAAGTCCTGTATATGAACGCTCGACAGAATACAAAGGACAGCAATGCACTCTGATAATGCAGGGGTTGAGCAGATAATGCAGTCCATTTTCACATTATATCAGTGTCCTGCCTTCCAGGAAGAGTTTCTAGTAAAGTGTCCTGGCTGGGTTAACTTAACGTTACCTCATGCTCTGAATTCTCTTGTCCTCCACTCTTGCCCACTTTACCAGACTTAGATGACTCCTGAAAGAAAAAGAATAAGTACTTAAGTCAACAGCAAATACGTAGGTTGACAACGTCAGTAAGCAGTCTATCAGTGAATGCCGTCATACAAAAAAAATACCTAGCTAAATATAGCATGCCTGCCTCCCACCCAGTCTCTCACTCCTGCTTGAATACACTGGCAAGTCTGCTGCTAGCTAACGTTAGCTAACGTTACTTCAGAGTCAATAGCATTCACACGACCCCGGCTTTTAGTTTTTTTTAAAGATACAAAATCATTGCTTAACACTTAAAACACACACACATCGTCATAAGCATATGCATTCAAAGCATACTATCTCACGTCTGGATAACGGCGTTTTACTTAAATAAGGCAGCACAAGTGCTGGTGCTAACATGTTGGCAAAAAATGGGTTAGCTGGTGCAGTTTGCAGGTCTGCTAACGTTAACGTTAATATGATGGGACACAGCGCTGAAAGCTAACGTTATATTAACTGTCTTGTTACAAGGCCGGTTTATCGATAAATAACACTGATAAGCACCTTATGCGAACTTTATTCCCAACTCACCTTGTCTTTTTTCGTTTTATTCGGCATTGTACAAGCGTAGCCGCCCTTGCTCCCCTCTCGGATACTCCACAACCAAAACCCTTGACAACTCTCAGGGCACTAAACTGAAAGGCGGTTCAGCCTGTGTTCGCCCTGTGATTGGCTGCTGTCTGTCAGCTGACTCCAACGTCTGGATAGTCAGGATGACCATAGAGGATGACACGCAAGGCATTGTAGGGCAGCAGTAGCTCCCTGTCGGTGACAGTAGGCTATTACAACCCAACACATGAGACAGCAGGTTTAATCCTCATCATGTTCTCATCAATGCACCCATGGCTGGCATAAAACGTACTGTACAGGCTCTATCTTCTTTGTCACTTTCAGATCCTTTCCTATAGTTCCAATACATTAACTTATATTTTGTAAATACTCAATCTACATCTCCCAATTTAAATTAATATTGTAAAAAATACAATTATTAAACTTAATTTCATTACTTTAATTTTTCAGCAAAAATGCAAACATCCCTATGCCACACCGTTTTAAAGACTATTTGAATAGCTTGGTAGAGCCTTCTTTGAATGCAGCAGCTGGCATCCTTAGTGTTGTATTACTGCCATCTACTGGAATTTTACTGTGTCTTACATATTTTACCCCCTGAATTGTATTCATCAATTCCAATTTTCTTTTTTGTCTGTAATAGACCATTTTCACTTAACACATTTTTGTGTCATGACAGAGTAGGGAAACGTTGCGACAGGTGTAAATAATCAAATAAATGATTTCCTCAAGTGTGCATGCTGGCTTACTGTGAGTCCTGGCTTAGCAGAGCCTTCAGTAAAGTTATTAGTAACACCTCGGCTTTTCCTGCTATGAAAAGCCACAATATATGCTGTCCTTGAAAAAATAATTTCCTACTCTTCAGGAATTGCTCATCTTTATTCAGTTCACATTTTTGGCAAGATCCATGTCACAAAGGCTACAATGAAAGATCCATGTCATTATGGCTACAGCCTGAAAGAAATGTATCAGTATTGTGATATTTGTTTATCAGCCACCATTCATGTCCTTGAATACGCTTTTGCAATCCTGTCCTATCGTAGCCAATTGTGGAGTCAACCTTGAGGTACCTAAATTAAGAATGCAAATGCACATTTTACTAGCTGTAGAGGCCCATAGAAACCATACACTGCACTGCAAGTATCCCCAGCCTGTTCCTTTGATCTGACAGCTTGAGGAAACACCATTTGTATTTTTGTTTTTCCCTAACTTACATTTCTTCCAGCTATGCATTTATTTTGGCACCTAGTATCTGTTTGTGTGTAAATTGCAATGCGTATTTCACTCAACTGTGCTTTAAACTAAGATTATATTAATTTCATTAGCTGTAGCTTCTTGTACCTTTATAAATCGTTGTCTTTACGCCCCCTCCATCAGGATGAACCTGTCTAGTCTTGCATTGCCAGACCTATCTCCACAGCGCTGTGGAGGATGAACCAAACACGACTTGTTAACATGGTAAATCTTTATTTATGTGTCCCACCCGTTTCAAATAACAGTATCAATTTTGATATATTTACAGTTAAATTAAGAAAACACAAAGTACATTGGAATGTCAATAAATAGAAAAATAATTGCATTGATGAAACTCAAGTTAGAAAATGTGGCAACTTAAAAAAGGAATGAATCTGAACTCCAGGTTTGGTCAATGCATGGGGAAATAAAGTGAATTTGGTCAAAATGAGGTTGAAGGGAGGGCCACCCCAGGCTCATTTACAACATTAAACATTACGTTTTATGTAACACTACTTTTGAACACTAACAGGCAGTAGAAACAGGCCTAGTCCACCTCCTCCATCCTGGATGTGTCATCATCGTCCCCTTCTAGAGGGGGCATTTCTTCAGTGGGAGCCGAGGTGACTTCCTCTGGTGTCAGATCATCTTCATCAATGCCTAAAACCGGAAGGAAGCACATTATGAGTCAGTAAAGCCCGGTTATTGTTTATTTTAAATCATTTTATTGGCAGTCCTGTTGCACAGTAAAGTAAACAGTATTGTCACTGCAATCATTTAGCTCATAAATGTGCAAGAAATATATATAAAAAATGTCATGAAAGCTTTACATGGCGTCAATAAACACAGATACGTACCAAGACCCAGCTTGATCATTCTGTAAATGCGATTGGAGTGGGTCTGGGGGTCCTCCAAGGTAAATCCTGAAGACAGCAGGGCAGTCTCAAAGAGCAGGATGACCAGATCCTTCACAGACTTGTCATTCTTATCAGCCTCTGCCTTCTGCCTCAGGGTCTCCACGATGGGGTGTTCAGGGTTGATCTCAAGGTGTTTTTTAGCAGCCATGTAGCCCATAGTGGAGTTATCCCTCAGAGCCTGGGCCTTCATGATCCTCTCCATGTTGGCCGTCCAGCCATAAGTGCTGGTGACGATGCAGCAGGGGGAAGAGACCAGGCGGTTGGAGACTGTAACCTGTGGAGGTAAACAATAATTGACACAATGTTCTGCCTTAATTGCACAACAGTGGATTATACACAACATTCTGTATACAACACCTCATGGGTTGTTTTAAAGCCCTTTCATTTATTAATCTTCTCACCTTCTCCACCTTCTTCTCCAAGATATCCTTCATTATCTTGCACAAGTTCTCAAACTGAGCCTTCTTCTCCTCCTGCTTCTTCTTCTCTTCCTCATCCTCAGGCAGCTCCAGGCCTTCCTTGGTCACTGAAACCAGGTTTTTTCCCTCAAACTCCTTCAGCTGCTGGACACAGTACTCATCGATGGGCTCGATCATGTAGATGACCTCTAGGCCGGCTTTGCTGAGGCGCTCCACGAAGGCAGAGTTCGCCACCTGGTCTTTGGTCTCACCTGAAACACACACACACGTGGCAATGTTTTCACACATTTATGTAATGTCACAAATTAACTCACTTCAACTCATTTTAAAAACACTTTTTTTATATATACATGAACAGTTTACAGATGAAGAGCATCCTCACCAGTGATGTAGTAGATGTGTTTCTGGTTGTCCTTCATACGTGTAACATAGTCCTTCAGGGACACCAGCTCATCCCCAGAAGCCGAGGTGTAGTATCTCAGCAGCTCAGACAGCCTCTTTTTGTTTTGAGAATCCTCGTGGATGCCAAGCTGAAAGACAAATAAAACTAAATGTCAGTTGAAAAGAAATGTATCAATTTAATTAATTTAATTCTGATAAACATAGCATTACAACAACTACAAACACTGATATTTGTCTCCAAGGTGTAACCATTGCTAACTAGGGTGCCTCTATTTAAACAGAAGATGGCAGTAAGGAGCACCATCAAGACTCAAAGCAGCTTTTCATTAGGACAATATGGCCAAAGGATCAGACAGATGGCTACTACGGTAAAAGGTCAGAGGAACAAACAAGCAATAATTAACTCCTGTACATTTCCAGAGACTCTGGTTAAGCTTTGCACATTCAGCAAACATCAGCTCTATTCTGCTAAAATTCAGATGACATTTGGCAGGATTTGTGATGATATTAACAAAGTATCAAACCCAGCCAACAAGGGTTTAACACAGGGTGGCTGCCAAACGTTTCAATGTGACAAGATTAAGAACACTCGCAGCTCGCACAGTGCAAGGTGAGGACACTAACCTTGATGTTCTTGGAGAACTGCTCGTAGTACTTTTTGTAGTTGTCCTTGTCCTCAGCGAGTTCAGTGAAGAGTTCCAGGCACTTCTTGACCAGGTTTTTGCGGATGACTTTCAGGATCTTGCTCTGCTGCAGCATCTCTCTGGAGATGTTCAGGGGCAGATCCTCAGAGTCCACCACACCTCTGATGAAATCTGTTAGGTTGAATAAAGACAACTGGATCACCAAAGTATTCAAATTTCTAAGATTGATATAATTGTTTTATGAAATCATTTGTATACGCGAGTAATTCCATATTTGGCTGAACACTCACTGAGGTACTCGGGGATGAGCTCGTCGCAGTTGTCCATGATGAAGACCCTGCGCACGTACAGCTTGATGTTGTTCTTCTTCTTCTTGTTCTCAAAGAGGTCGAAGGGAGCGCGACGAGGCACAAAGAGCAGCGCGCGGAATTCCAGCTGACCTTCCACTGAAAAGTGCTGTGAGAAAAAGAGTTGATTAGGTCAGTTAAAGGGTCAGTTTTCAAATTGAATCATATTATTTCTATTAAAATATGTTTGGTATGGACAGAAAATCATTAAGAGACCTACCTTGACAGCCAGGTGGTCTTCCCAGTCGTTGGTGAGACTCTTGTAGAACTCTCCATACTCTTCATTAGTGATGTCGTCAGGGTTACGGGTCCACAGGGGTTTGGTCTTGTTCAGCTCTTCCTGGTCAATGTACTTCTCCTTGATCTTCTTCTTCTTCTTCTTTTTGTCTGAACACTTGTCGTGGTCGTGCTCCTCATCGGACCCAACGTCCTCAATCTCAGGCTTGTCCTCGTCCTTCTCCTCTTCTTCATCATCCTTCTCTTTCTCCTTCTCCTCCTCCTCCTCTGCCTCATCGTCACTCACCTCTTTGTCACGCTCTTTCTCCACCTGAATAAAAATAACTCAGTCACTGGCCATGGTTTTTGGATGACTTGACTAAACCAGGTTAACTGATGTGAATTAATTGATTAAAACAACTTAAATGAACACTTACAAAGAGCGTGATGGGATAGCCAATGAACTGTGAGTGCTTTTTAACAATCTCTTTGATTCTTCGCTCTTCAATGTATTCCATTTGGTCTTCTTTCAAGTGCAGGATCACCTTGGTGCCACGCCCCAAGGGCTCAGCTGTATGGGGAAAGGATGGGTGAATGCAAGTTACAGACAACGCTCCACCTCCTATAGGTACCCCTTTATCAATAAAACTAAATTGTTAAATAGCAACAAAGTAATGGCCTTTATATTACTTACAGTTGTCCACTTTAACTGTGAATGAGCCTCCAGCAGAGGATTCCCAGGCGTACTGCTCGTCATCGTTGTGCTTGGTTAAGACTGTCACCTTCTCAGCCACGAGGTAGGCAGAGTAGAAACCCACACCAAACTGACCGATCATGGAGATGTCGGCTCCAGCCTGCAGAGCCTCCATGAAAGCCTTGGTGCCAGATTTGGCGATTGTGCCAAGATTGTTGATCAGGTCAGCCTTGGTCATGCCGATACCCGTATCAATCAGGGTCAGGGTGCGTTCCTCTTTGTTGGGAATTATTTCGATTTTGAGATCCTTGCCATTATCTAGCTTGGTGGGGTCAGTGAGACTCTCATAGCGGATTTTGTCCAGGGCCTGGGGAGGGGGGGGGGTGCATTAATGAAAAGTTAAGACAAAACTTTAAACAAATCCCTTTTAAATTATTCAGAATTTGTCAATTCCTTGATTGTCAGCATATTACTACGTGCTATAGCCACAGCGTATAACAATTAGGCCTGCTCCCTCTTAGTCGATTAGTCGACTAATCGGTCGTTTTGGTCTTAGTCAACTAAGATTTCTTTAGTCGATTAGTCATGTTTTATGCTTTTTTCATGCTGAATGACTTATTTCCAAGAAACGTACGAGCACATCTCTGGTAAACACAAGAATTAAAGTGGTGCTTTTGCATGACTCTTTGCGGAGAAACTCAGATTTACAGATCTGTCGATTAAATCAACTAATCGATTAGTCGATACAATTGAATGAGTGTTAGTCGACTAAGAATTTCTTCAATCGAGCACAGCCCTAATAACAACACTTAAAATTAAAACAAACTCAATAAAAATCTTTGACACAACATTAATTTAAGGAAACGGCTTTAGACTTAATACTACTACAAACTTACATCTGAGGAGTTGGAGATAAGCTCCCTAAGGAAGATCTCTTTGTTGGAATAGAAAGTGTTGATGATCAGGGACATCAGCTGAGCGATCTCAGCCTGGAATGCAAAAGTCTCAGCCTCCTCCTCCATTGGTTGGTCGTGTGATTCAGGCATCTAAGCAGAGGGGACAAATGACTATTTTTTTTAGAACATGCATATATCATCGATTACACATGCACACACAAAATAAATTGTATGTCCCACCATTTGTTTCCCAAAAGCACAGTGTACAAAGGCCTGCATTAATTAGATTAGACAATTAAATGCATTGCCACAAGTTCTTGTTCTCATCTACATTTTGCAGTTACACAGGCATGTTATAGCATGTTACGGACCTGTGTGCTCATGTTCATTGGTCTGTGGATCAGCTGCAGCACAGTGAGTCACTGCGCTGTGACACCTACAGCACAAGCACCGCCAATCACCCTCGGCTACGCCTCACAATATAATCAATCAACACCACCACAAACTACCAGTCTCAATAATTACCTTAGAGGTGATTCAATACCTCTCACACAATCTCAGTATATTACATGGCTGTTATGTTAATGAGCATCCATTATTATTGACCATCACCTGTCAGTGCCATTATCAAAACACTGACCAAATAATCAGTTGAGCTAACATCAGTTGTTCGAAGTAATGGTGAGGTATGCATCAGTAATGATAGGTTATGGATAAGCATCACTTGTGCAGGCAGGTGGTGTTACAGACTGCCCAGCTCTGCTCAGTGCTCCGCCTGCCTATAATCCTTCTTTGGCAAATGAGACGAAATCCACCTGCCTCAGCCTTTATGCAAGTTACATAATACATGTTATTTTCTGCAAATACAATAAAACGTATGTGGAGAGTATGAAGAGTTTATTGTCGGCTGATTTAAAAAATAAAAAAAAAATCTAGGTTGTCTCAAACTGCTTGTTTTATTAGGTTCCACAACCTCAATAGAAAGATTAAACTGTGTTTAAATACTGTTTTTCGGCCCACACATGTAGATAGATCATGAAAGTTTGATTACAAGTGATGTTATCCTCTCCTACTGCAATTGATACGATTGGTTATTTATTGGTTGATCAGAGAGGAGCGCGTGGCTAGGATTACATTTTAGCATCAGTAAAAATGACTCCATCTGCCGGTTTCCCAGGCGAATTGCAAGTTTCTAGAAAGTACCAAGATGGGAACGGAACTCTCTAGCAGTTTCCATAGGAATCGAAACCTCCTCTTACTCATCCTAGCAGCTTCTGTGAATGAACCGCCCTGTACTTCACTGAGCTTGCACTGAAATCACTGTGATGGCATTGCATCTGTGAAAAAAAAAAAAAAAAAAAAAAATCACTCTGCTCAGAAAGTCTGATTTAGGTTCATTAAATTGTGCTCCTGCTTAACATAATTCCTGCCTGACAAGTGCACCAAGAATGAATCATGAGGTCCATGTGGCTGCTGTCACCTAGATCCATGCAGGTAGTGTGTGCGGAATAGTTGCCAAGATAATGTTGGAAAAAAGTTTTGACGTGTGCAAAATAACGCTGACATGCCAGCGAAATTAGCTACTTTGTCACTGACGTTACCGTTACAATGTAAACACTAATTAACGTTACAGGCCCATGGATATAGTATTGTCATAAGCGGATTATAACACGATGTACATGTACCCTAGACATGTCATCCAGACATGTCAGAATGTTTCAACATTATTGTAATGTTATAAAATATCAACGTCTGCTTCAAATGAAACAGCTAGGTTAACTGTTAACGTTAAGCATACTGTTTGCTTTATACCTACTAAGCTAACATTAGCTAACATTAAGCATGAATGTCAAAGTGTTTAATATTATATTTTATCAATTGGCAACTCGTTGTAATTTTATCATTAGGCTATATAAAAAATATTTAAGTAGCCTAATTTACCTTGACCCTCAGTGTATGGAAAGCTCCGCTGTGAAATGTATGGAAGTCGTTCCAGTCGCGGACAGCCCGGCTACAGAAATATCACAGGTTAGCGATAGCTGTGCAGCTTTTCTATCCTTTCCGAGCGTTCGAGAAATCCTGACCTGAGCTTCCAGAACCATCTGGAATCCTCCTCGCTACAGCTCGGTTGTGGCCGCTGAAAGGCCCAGTGGGCTGTCAATCATGATGTGTGCGCACGCCTCCGTCCACACTTGGCTGGAGTAGGCGGGACTAAGGGGGAGGGGGGGAGGGGCTGTGCCGGGTAAGGCGGTTGTTTCTAGAATGAATCATGCAGTGTCCACTGAAAATTTCAGAACATCGAATAAAATAAAAAACGAGTAACTTCACTTCTATTATCTTATATAAAGGATATCCCTTTTCAACCAATGTAGGAACCAAACAAAGTGATGAATTTCAGCATGCCATAGATTCAGTAATGAATGTTTTTTATTACAAACTTGAATGCATTTCATAAAAAATGTAATAGTTACAAAAAGAGACATAAGTCAAATTCCTAGTGACTTTATATTACTCTTAATGGTTGTCAGTAGTTGTATAAGCAGCTGATACAATGTAGACTAAGCCACACTGTGGCCCACATTCATTCCATGAATTAACTTGTATTGACTAGTTAATACTGTTTCAGAAATGAGAGTTGTGTTAGAGTGACATGTCTAAGAAAGCAATATAATTACAAAAATAATCATTAAGAAAGCAGGAAAGACTTTTCGAAGTATTTTAGTCAACTTCCTCCATTCTTGATGTGTCATCATCTCCTTCCAAGACTGGCATATCTTCATCAGCAGGCTGAATGAGGTCCTCAACTGCAGAATCATCATCATCAATGCCTGTGAAAGAAAATGCATTCATTAGCAACCAATGTAGCTTATTATTAGCAGACTAATTCCTGTAATGTCAGTCATGAAGGAAAAAAACGTACCAAGACCAAGCTTGATCATTCTGTAGATGCGATTGGCATGTGTCTGTGGGTCCTCCAGTGTGAATCCTGAAGACAGCAGGGCAGTCTCGAACAGGAGGATGACCAGATCCTTCACGGCCTTATCGTTCTTGTCAGCCTCTGCCTTCACCCTCAAGGTCTCAATGATTGGATGCAGAGGGTTGATCTCAAGGTGCTTCTTAGCTGTCATGTAGCCCATAGTGGAGTTATCTCTCAGGGCCTGGGACTTCATGATCCTCTCCATGTTCGCTGTCCAGCCGTAGGTGCTGGTGACGATGCAGCAGGGGGAAGAGACCAGGCGGTTGGAGACTGAGACCTGTCAATAATGAAATGTATTGGTGTCATGATCAAACAAAAACGGCCATACTATATTAGCACAATTGTGCTGCAAAATTGGAATGGATTAGATCATTTTTCTGCCATTTCCTTTACCTTTTCAATCTTCTTGTCGAGGATGTCCTTCATGATCTTGCAAATGTTTTCAAATTTATTTTTGAGCTCCTCCTGCTTCTTCAGCTCTTCCTCATCCTCGGGCAGCTCCAGGCCTTCCTTGGTAACTGAAACCAGGTTCTTGCCATCATACTCCTTCAGCTGCTGGACACAGTACTCATCGATGGGCTCGATCATGTAGATGACCTCTAGGCCGGCTTTGCGAAGGCGCTCCACGAAGGCAGAGTTCGCCACCTGGTCTTTGGTCTCACCTGTGAAAGTTAATGTAAATTAATTGAATCAATACACTTATTACTAAATACCTTTTGAGAAAACGTTGTAGCAAAATTATAAAAAAAGAAAAGAAGTGATGTTTAATAGCTAACCTGTGATGTAGTAGATGTGTTTCTGGTTGTCCTTCATGCGTCCCACATAGTCTTTCAGGGACACCAGCTCATCTCCAGAGGATGAGGTGTAGTAGCGCAGCAGCTCAGACAGCTTCTTCCTGTTCTGAGAGTCTTCATGGATGCCGAGCTAAAACAGGAAATGATGTCATTGATGTTAGGTTACTAATATTTCACCTGAAATGTGAAATTCAGATTTTCGTTCTAAAGGGTTTGAGTTAAAGACCTACCTTGATGTTCTTGGAGAACTGCTCATAGCACTTTTTGTAGTTGTCCTTGTCCTCAGCGAGTTCAGTGAAGAGATCCAGGCACTTCTTGACCAGGTTTTTGCGGATGACTTTCAGGATCTTGCTCTGCTGCAGCATCTCTCTGGAGATGTTCAGGGGCAGATCCTCAGAGTCCACCACACCCTTGATGAAATCTGAAAAGAGAAGAAAAAGACCACTTAGCCTCCCAAAGCCAGACAAACTTAATTTATTAAAAACACAATCGTCTTCCTGACGATTACAACTAATGAGAGCTAGAAGGCATAACTGTTTTTAAGCCATTAATATCTTAGAAAGATCAGACTAAGAAACTGTATGTGAGTGATTAGTAATATAGTAATGTTACTCACTGAGGTACTCGGGGATGAGCTCGTCGCAGTTGTCCATGATGAAGACCCTGCGCACGTACAGCTTGATGTTGTTCTTCTTCTTCTTGTTCTCAAAGAGGTCGAATGAAGCCCTTCTGGGTACGAAGAGCAAGGCACGGAACTCCAGCTGACCCTCCACTGAGAAATGCTGCAAGAGACAAGAATAAAGTATGAATTAATTAGCTTAATAACACATCACATTAGGCAACGATAGCATTTGCAAAAATGGTGGTTAGGTGGCATTTCTCTGCATGTTTATCGTCAGTAGACTCTGCTTACCTTGACAGCCAGGTGGTCCTCCCAGTCGTTGGTGAGACTCTTGTAGAACTCTCCATACTCTTCATTAGTGATGTCGTCAGGGTTACGGGTCCAGATTGGCTTGGTTTTGTTCAGCTCCTGGGCATCAATGTACTTTTCCTTGACCTTCTTCTTCCTCTTGTTCTTGCCATCCTTTGTGTCCTCGTCCTCGTCGGAGCCCACGTCCTCAATCTTAGGTTTGTCCTTCTCAGCAGCATCTTTATCAACTTCCTCTTCCTTTTCTCCCTGTTCATATTCCACTTCCTTCTCTCTTGTCTTCTCCACCTTGAATATATGAAAAGAGTGGTGGTTTAGGAATTTGTGTGTGTGTGTGTGTGTGTGTGTGTGTGTGTCAATTTCCTTGGTTATTATTAGGTTTTAAGACTGAAAATTCCTATTGGTAATGGAATTTTGAACTTACATAAAGTGTAATAGGGTAGCCAATGAACTGTGAGTGCTTCTTCACAACTTCCTTGACGCGTTTCTCCTCACAGTATTCGGTCTGATCTTCTTTGAGGTGAAGGATTACACGTGTGCCTCTGCCAATGGACTCTCCTAAAAGTAGCAGTAACATCAATGATGAGAGCAGTGTCTGGCTTGAGTCAAATTATATATATTTTGCAAATTATTGAATATTTATTCAATAACGGAATTTACCGGTGTCAGGTTTGACTGTGAAAGAGCCTCCGGCTGCAGACTCCCAAATGTACTGCTCGTCATCGTTGTGCTTGGTTATGACTGTCACCTTCTCAGCCACGAGGTAGGCAGAGTAGAAACCCACACCAAACTGACCGATCATGGAGATGTCGGCTCCAGCCTGCAGAGCCTCCATGAAAGCCTTGGTGCCAGACTTGGCGATTGTGCCAAGATTGTTGATCAGATCAGCCTTGGTCATGCCGATACCCGTATCAACCAGGGTCAGAGTGCGAGCGTGCAGATCGGGCCTGATTTCGATCTTCAGCTCCTTGCAGGACTCAAGCCTGCTTGGGTCTGTCAAGCTTTCATATCTGATTTTGTCCAAGGCCTGTCCGAAAGGGATACGCTTGTTAAAATAGTGAAGTTTGCATACATGTGAGGGCCGCTTTCATTTAAACATTTAAAAAAAACAAAGGAACTTGTATGATAAAGTGCTGATTTGACTTACATCTGAGGAGTTGGAGATGAGCTCTCTAAGGAAGATCTCTTTGTTTGAGTAAAAGGTGTTGATGATCAGGGACATAAGCTGAGCAATCTCAGCCTGGAAGGCAAAGGTCTCAGCCTCCTCCTCCATAACGTTTCCAGCAGCAGGCATCTTAAGGAAGGCACACATATTATATTATGTTATTCTGGATTCATAATGTGTGTGCATGGCAACACCTGAATTTCCCCTCTGAAAATAAATACAGGTTTGTCTTGTACTATCCTAATTAGGCTTCTTGTGTTTAAATGTGCTAATTTTCTCTAAAATAAAAGTTATTTATCTTGGAAATAATTTCCTGCTGTTATATTTGAAATCTCTTTCTCCCCCATGTTAAAGACATGCCTCATGGCATGAGAAGGGTGGCTGCTGGTCGATGAACACATGTTCCTTCTGTCAATCAAAGACTTGCCATTTGCTGAATGGGTGGAGTTCTGATGCTTTTCCCCGCCCCCAAAGGCTTCGTGTCATTCAACACCTTTATGTTAAAGGAAGGAATAGCAGCTAGAAATCCAAAAATGGAAGAAAAACTAAATCTGTTTTTTAACTGTAGAGCAGTAATGATCTATTATTGTTTTTCACGAGTGAGGCATTGTATTTAGAACTGCCTTGGAGTAACATCTCTTCATTAACTTATGTATATTTATGATTGAGATAGGCCATACAAAAGTTGGTATTTATGTGATTCCATTACATTCAAACACTGCCTGTAGAACTGTAATGTTTTTTTGATATTTTTCTGTACCAAGATGTGAAACTGCTGTATCTGCTCTTTGTGCCACCCAGTTTTCCTGCTCATCCGCCATTGCTCTTACACTCAGGGTCACCCTGCTTGCCATGTGTTCCTTGTATGTTACAGTCTCACTAGGGTAGTAATAATAAAGGGGCTATTCTGCCACACTTCAAATAACTGACTTTAACTTTATATTTTATAACTTTATATGTAATTCAATCAGTTATTTGCTTAATCTGTATGTATTGTAATGTGTAGCAAGTATTCTTGCCGTTTTTTTTTTTTTTTTTATCTTAGTTGCAATGCTCAAAAACATAGCTGTATTAAATTTTAGGTGTTCCAGTCTTACCTTGAATAGAATCTTTTCCTACAGTCGCTTCTTGATGATAGTCAAATTTATCACTGAGCTGGTCTTTCTCTTCTTGAGGAGTTCCAAATGTGGGCTTCGCTGCGGCTCCCGTGGGCAGTAAATCTCTCTTGGTGTGTTCAAGTGACTCTATGCAGACCCCACGACATGCTGGTGTCTTTTTATACTTAAGGGGTGGTTTCTGGAAGCTCCCATTCAGAAGCGTCCAGAAGATACTTTAACTACATTAAGGGGGGTGCTGAAGAAAGGCCTAGAAGGGGGGGTGGCGAGTGCGACACCAGAACCCTAAAGTTTATGTGCCCTTATAGGGCTCCACAGTCACAAGGAGTGCCTGTCACTCACACTGAGAGCTTTCCTGATAGCTTGTCTGGCTCTTAGCCCCCCCCCACCCCCGTAAGCATCACAGCTGTGCAGTGCTTCTGCTATCAGCTGCTGTTGGGGATGGCCACACACACACACACACACACACACACACACACTAAGGTTTCCTATGGACAGCAGGCCCATTTCTTTTTTTGGCGTGCAAGATTGATGGGGAATCTCAGAGGTTTTATACAGAAGCTGAGATACACATTCAAAGAATTTGCTCCTGACATTATTTGTGAGTGTACATGAGTTTGTCATATTTTAAAACATAATTAATATGAATAAATTTGAGCTGTTTGACAAAAGAATTCTTAGCACAAGGTTCACAAACAAAATGTTTAGAGCTTTCAGCCACATATTGTGGTCTTTATCACCGGATGGACTTTGCAAACAGACTGCCATCTTACTCTAACATGACGATGTTTCAGAGTTTTTCAGGGATAAGAGAGAAAGAAGGGAAAAAGGTGCAGGCTCTCTTGCATACTGTTTGTCTGCCCTCACCCCTCACACTGGGGAAATTCCGTTGTTACAGCAGCTCAAAAAATTAAACCTTGCAATATACCATAAACAACTCATTCACAGAGGTTTTCAAATGTGGGACTATACAGTTAATACAAGCTGGTGTAAAACAGAACCCTATAGAATTCTCTGGTTCAGTGTGGGTGTTAATGACTTCAGATGACCAGAGGATGGCAGTGTATTACACTTGCAGATCTGTTATGTAATCCAAATGTTTGCATGTTTATGGCAGACACTACTAAAAGCTGACTGTCCATGTAACGGAGAAAGATAGAGAACCGTCCCAATCACTGTAAGATACTTTCTGAAGCAGCGAGCCAGTTTCCCCATAGCTTAAATAATTTGCTAGAATAAGGTAAGTCTATGCATGTGTGAATTGGGCACTGATACAGAAAGGTATGTTCCTGAAATTTAGACCTGGATGGTTGCGGTGTATATTCTGATATGTCCATGATCGGATATCCTCATTTTAACAATTTCATTACAGTAATTATATAGGTTTCAATCTCATTCTGGGTCCCATCTAAGATAAGTTTTGCATCCTTTGTGTCCACATGGATTTCTTTATTTTTAGCTAGTCTACTAAACTAGTGTTTTTCTGTATTTTGTTACAAAGGATGGCAACTTTTTGGAGCTTAATCCCTGGCTAAAGGGAAATAGGCCTACACAATTTCAGTAAATCTAAACATATCCAACTTAAATGTTGCTTGCCTTATAATTATAATAGTGTGGAAGAAAAAGTTATTCTCAGGTCCAATTCAGTAGGAGTTTTATTCACTGCACAGTGGAGAAAGAAGCTCACAAGAAGCTGCAGGATTCTCTCCGACTAGAATGAGTTTCTGGCCAGGGTTTTATACAAGGTTACAGGAAACAACAGAATAAACAAAAGCTGAAAAGACATTCAGCTCACAAGTCTGCCTGAGTAGATTTGCATAGACTCAATACTATCTGATTTGACTAATCAAAAGTGCTTTGATTAGTAAAGGTGTGAGTTTCTGTTGGAGCCAACCTAGGCATTTTCTTCTACAATAGAGACATAATATTGTTTGTATTTTCTATATAATTCCGACTTTATATTTCCCTTTCATGTAATTGTATCTGCATTGGTAGTAGCCATAATTCTAATATACATTCTGTATCTTATTCATAGACTGTATATTAACAGTCTCTTATTACATGATTACATCTGCTTAGTTGTTAGCTGTTTTAGTGAGAAACGGCAATACATTCGTGCAATTTGTCTAAGGTGCATGAATGATATTAGTCTAGAATGATACATTATTAGTCTATTAGATGCGGGTTATTGGGTTTGACGCCGGTTTCTACACTTTAGCACATTGACCATACACGGTCCAGCCATACTAGGTTTCAACCAACCAGTTGGTTTGCTTTCAACCATGGACGTGTTAAGGATATATTAAAACCAACCTTCAAGTTTTGTCTCACATGACCATGGATGTATTAAGCAAGAGAACATGACATAGGCTACTTCCCTGTACGCATGCCTGCAGGACTTCAACGGTCCAACGCATGCGCTGTCGCTACATCCGGGGATCGGACAAGGATGAACGCCAATTTCCAAGATGGCGGCGGAGGGAGGAGGGAAGGAGATGAACGAAATTAAAACTCAATTCACTACACGAGAAGGCGTCTACAAACTCCTCACTCACTCCGAATACAGCCGCCCGAACAGGGTTCCTTTCAACTCGCAGGGCTCCAATCCCGTCAAGGTCTCCTTCGTCAATGTAAACGACCAGTCCGGCAACGGCGACAGGATCTGTTTCAATGTGGGCCGGGAACTGTACTTTTATATCTACAAAGGCGTGAGAAAGGTAAACAATATTGACTGCAGCATCGAAGCCCGCGCAGTCCAGGAGCTCCCCATTGATTTGGCATCTCCAAACGTGTTGCACCCTGGCTGTCAACTCTCTTAGCTTCTGTCATTGAAGTGCGCAGGTTGTCAAGACAAGGCCATGTAGCAGACCTAGCTAAGTTAGGAGCTAATTAGCATTCTTGGCTAACATCGCCACAGTAGTTGTTTTTGCCTCGATGAGACTTGTGTGCGCTTCAGAGTCCGCCAGTTTTTGTTTTTTTCTGAGTCGGTGATAAACTGACATGAACATTCCCAATGAACTGGATAAAGTGAGAAAAGGCTTGTCATATCTTATGTTATTTCTTTTTCCTCGTTCTTTACATGGTAAAGCTAATATATGTGTGGCAAGTTGTCAACAGTGCTCACCAGCAGGGTCAACTTTGGTGTTTCTATTACGGAACTAAGTCAAGCGTTCACATTGTAAGCAATTGGAGTGGTGGTGGTGAGGGATGTTTTGTTATTCGTGATGTAATGATGTGTGCACTCTACTGTCAGGGTTTGGATGTGATGTAATATGATCCAATGTTTGGTTGCACACAGTGATGATGTCATTGCAGCAAGCCACTTTGGTCTTGTTGAATGGTGACTGTGACAGTGGTGATCGTGCTGATGATGTGGTTGTCCCAGAGGCAGTTACAGAATACGCAATCTAACAGCAGCCTAGCCTTCCTACAAAACTATTTCTCCAATCTAGATGCTTTCAGTGGTCTCTCACAATCTCACAGCACAGTAAAAACCATTAGAGGAAGTAGTATTTTACTCTGTAGACTCAACTCAGCCAAAGACAGGGTAAACAGAGTATATGATTATGGAATATGGAAAAATATGCAGCTTTTAAAAGCAGTAATAGGAGTTATTCCAGTTTTTTTATTTAGATAATTACCTGGAAATGACTATATGACTAATATATATATCCGTCAATGAATAATTTCTAGGAAAATCCCATAATACAACAGTCATTATAGCAACAGAATGAAAATATGGTATATTTTTCTTAACCTTTTGATTAACTAAAATTGGCTTGTCTCAAACACAACCAGTTCTGCACCTGAAGTTGTACTAAGACTTACTGTATATTGATTTAATTTTGGTAGCAGCTAGCATAGATGGTAAAATATGGGATCATCTTCGAATAAAACGTTTTTCATTTAAATTAAGTTGAGCCCAGATAACTTTGAAGTAGATCTAGTCAAACCGCATTACTGACAGTGACAGCTGAAATGCTCAGTCAGTTAAATTAGATAAGTGAATTGACTAAATGGGACTGAGAATGAAAGTGTGATGGATTTGCTTTTTTTGGGGGGGAGGGGTGAATTAACTGACTTTCCTGGATGTATCTGAGTTGTGCCATACTATTTACAACCCCAAATACATTTGAATGCTGGCATAATCATTCAAAATCAAATTGTTTTTCCATGCCACAGAAACCGTGGTTTACCATGATGTTTTGGCGCTTCGTCCAAATTGTAATGAGGGCCTGTTCCCTGCAGCTCTTGATTTAACTTACTCACTGCGACAGCAACTTCTTTTACTCCTTCTCCCTTGCAATATTTTAAATTGGTCCGTTGACAATAAGTCAGATAAAATGTCTACAGGTACACTCAAAGTTGAATAATAATTTGGCATGTTCTCGTAACATAGCACACAGAAAACAAGGAGACTATTATTACTGTTAGATGAAAGTCAGAGAAGGACGATAGAAGTATAAGAGGTCATGCTGCCTGATTGTTGGTGGCGATTATTGGACAAGTTGTTGACAGTGTGTGGCCCACTCACATCTCAATAGGTGGGAAAACACTGCATACCTATTCATTCAGCCCGTCTATTCTTATATTTATTTTAATGATGTGTCTTGCCTCTAATTCTAAATTGTAAGAGTTCCCTCACCGAATTGACCTCAAAAAATTCTACTGCCGTACATACAGCCAGTAGTCTAGACCCAGCTTGTGTTTGATTAAATTAATTAATTTAAAACTTTTTAAATCTTTTAAGATCTCTTTTTTAAGTCATTGTGTAAAATATTTTGGTAGCCAATAGGGAAAGCTTATCATTGTAGCACTTGAAATGTTAAAGTCAAATATCCTTATTTTATTTAGAGCAGCCTCACTTTGACAATACTGGCAGCTGTTTTATTACATCCACTGTGCTTTCTCTCTGCCTCATTTTTAATGCATTAAAATAGACCACAAGAGAGTTGCAGCAATAAAGCATAAAGCCTTTACAAATATCACATTTTGACTGGTCCAATGCCAGGTACATCTTTGCCAGGTCAGCAGCTCTGTTGATCAGGTCTAAGTTATCATTTTTCCTTTTAGACCTATTACAGGTTTAGCTAATTGTCTCTTCTTTCCTTATTTATTTTTCTTAACAATAATGACTATTTTTCAGTGATGAATAGGGTCAGTTTTGAAATGATTGGTGATAATGACTGTAGTCGTTCTGTTGAAGCTTACAGGATTCAAACTCGTCATATGGTATAGGAAAAAAGATGACTTGTATATCACATTTTCATTTCAATAAATCTTCACAGTGTCATGTTTTCTTTGAATTGAGTTGTGTTGTCAACCGCCGGTTGGAAGACAAACTAAACAGTTAACCTATGTGGTCACGCTGGGCTGGTCTTCCTCTATTTTTGGATAATGACTTTCCGTGTGTCAGAATTCATTATCATCATGCACCAGGAACATTGGGTTGGCACTTAAGACACCAACAAAGAGTAGATAGCAGCCAACAGTTCTCTTAAGATATACGTCCCCAGCAAGTATTTAGAGATTTTAGTTTTAATAGTGGTATTTTTCTGTAGACTAAGTTAAATTGATCCCATTTCTGGCATTCTGATCTGGGATAAGTTGTCCCCTGGTGGTGTATAAAATAATCTTATGTAATTCAAAGGCCTTAATGTTCTTTGCTGCGACTAAAGCTTAAATACATTGTGTCAATCTTCCTACATAAGAAATTGTTGGAGATAGGCTCTGAGATAAACATAAGCGCTGAGTTGTGGATTAAAGTATTAGTCACCTTAAAGTAAATAGTAGCCAAGAAAGGGTCCATCACAATCACGGCGGCTTGTCCTTTCAAAGCAGTGTCAAAACGGTTGACACTAAAAACTGCTTTTTAAAACTAATTTGCCTGTATTTCTCATTGTTCTAGGCTGCCGATCTTAGTAAGCCTATAGACAAGAGGATATACAAAGGAACGCAGCCCACATGTCATGACTTCAACCCCATCACAGCAACAGCAGAGAGCGTCTCCCTGCTGGTGGGCTTCTCCGCAGGCCAGGTGCAGCTCATCGACCCAATAAAGAAGGAAACTAGCAAACTCTTCAATGAAGAGGTGGGTTCCAGTCAGATGTTCTGATGCTTAGGCCGAAACTTAAAATCATACTAATGTTTAGTGTCAGTTGTCCGCTGTTAGTACAATAATGGAACAACTAGCTGACCAGTGTCTTTGTTTTTTTTTTCCCTCTGTTTCTTTGTCCTTCTCCCCCCCCCCAGAGACTTATAGACAAGTCACGAGTTACGTGTGTACGATGGGTTCCTGGTTCAGAGAGCTTGTTTCTGGTGGCTCACTCCAGTGGCAGCATGTATTTGTACAATGTGGAAAACACCTGTGGCACCACGGCACCTCACTACCAGCTCCTAAAGCAGGGTGAAAACTATGCTGTGCATACCTGCAAGAGCAAGTCGGCTCGCAACCCGTTACTGCGCTGGACAGTGGGTGAAGGGGCGCTCAATGAGTTTGCCTTCTCCCCGGATGGCAAGTTTCTGGCTTGTGCGAGCCAGGACGGCTTCCTGCGGGTGTTTGGCTTCGACGCTGCAGAGCTCCATGGAACGATGAAGAGCTACTTTGGTGGTTTACTGTGTGTGTGCTGGAGCCCAGATGGACGCTACATTGTGGCAGGAGGGGAGGACGACCTGGTGACGGTGTGGTCATTTTCAGACTGCAGAGTGATTGCACGGGGGCATGGTCACAAGTCGTGGGTGAGTGTGGTGGCATTTGACCACTGCACCACCAGTGTGGAGGATGGTGACCCCCCTGCTGAGTTCAGTGGTAGTGATGAGGAATTCCATGAGCAGATTCACTTTGGTGCGGGCAGAGACAGAGCTAACAGCGCTCATTCTCGGCTTTCTAAGAGAAACTCTACAGACAGTAGGCCCGTTAGCGTGACCTACAGATTTGGCTCAGTGGGCCAGGATACCCAGATGTGTCTGTGGGACCTGACGGAGGACATTCTCTTCCCTCACCTCCCTTTGTCCCGCACTAGGACTCACACTAATGTTATGAGTGCCACAAGCCCTCCAGCCACTGGACAAACTACTACTACTACTACTACGACGACTACTACTACAACAACTACTACTAATGCTACTGCTGTATCCGCCACTAATCCCAGTGGCACCAATGGTAAAGACAATGTGAGCAATAGTAGCACCAGTGGCAACCCAGCGAACTCCCTTCCCAGCACCCTGCCTCGGTCGAACAGCTTGCCACACTCCTCCAACCCGACAGGGGGCAGCACCCCCAACAGTCACACAGGCAGCAACAGCAGTACTACCACCACCACCACCACCACTAAGGGCAACAGCATCATTGACAGTGCTTTCATCGCCACTGGTGTCAGCAAGTTTGCAACTCTGTCGTTGCACGACTCGCGCAAGGAGCGCCACGAGAAGGACCACAAGCGAAACCACAGCATGGGTCACATCAGCAGCAAGAGCAGCGACAAGCTCAACCAGCTTAGCTCAACACGGACGGCAAAAGCGGAAGCAGCTAAGACTCTGGGCACTACGCTGTGCCCGCGCATGCAGGACGTGCCGCTGCTCGAGCCGCTGGTGTGCAAGAAGATCGCTCACGAGAGACTCACTGTGTTAATCTTCCTGGAGGACTGTCTGGTAACAGCCTGTCAGGAGGGTTTCGTTTGCACATGGGCTAGGCCTGGGAAAGTGGTGAGTGACAGGCCTCTCGAGGATACTGTCATGTGACACCTCTTAACTTACATTGTCTTGGGCGTAGGCATTTTCTCGCTGCACTCAGAAGCTGTTAATCCCACTGTGTGCAGCCAAAAGGTTTTGGTTATTTCATGCAAGATTTACACTAAACCCTCAGCAGTTAGATGGTTAATAGCACATGTTCTCCGACAGTAAACCTCATGGCCTCACTATTCCGCCTCTTTTAATGCATTGAAGTAACACTGTTTGTTATCAATGTGTGTTATCTGTCTCTCCACAGGGTTTGCTATCATCTCAAAACAACCCAGCCAACTCCCCCAGTGGAACAGTAGTATAGCCCCAGTGCTGGTGCTGCTAATGACAGCTCCATGCAACAGAGACGGGGATGACCAAGGCCAAGGCCCTGCAGCGCTTCTTCGCACACTGTCACACACACAACGGCCTCCAGTGTCACCTTCATTCTCGTCACTACAACCACCCAGACGCTCCCTTTGTGTTACCGCTCATGTTTAGAGAACCGACGTTGGCCAAGCCATGGTTAGAAACTTGACGCCCTTTTGTCTGGGCATGAGAAAGGGTGCTATTGGAAGTATGATAAGCAAGCTTTAAATCGTCCAGGAGGTTTGTGGGAGGGATTGACTGGCTCATTGTTCCATCTATGGTCATATCAAGTCGTGTGGAGTCTGAAAATAACCTCTAGTACCCAATCCTTTGTGCCTGTAGATCTTCAAAGACTAGACATGCTATATAAGCAATGTGGTGATGCCTCAACCTAACCTTTTTTATGGGTTTAATTCGGGAATCTTTCCTTTATTTTGTTCCTTCAAAATGTATTCACTGATAAAGGGAATAAGAGGAGGGATTGTTTTGGAGAAGAAGCATATCCCCATTTTTCACTTCCTGGGCGATCTCTTGTGCAGCCCCAGCCTGCGACACCTGTTCAAGAGAAGCCAGAGCTTTTTACTTCCTTTACAAATATTTTAAAATCAGTAGTATCACACTTTAAAGTGTATTTGCACAGATTTTCTTTCGTTCTTGTTTCTTTCGTTCCCCCCCTTTTTGAATTCATGGCGGTGGAACACAGGCAAAATATTTTGAAGACAGTTTTGGAAGCACTTGGGGAAACGGCTTGTTCTTGCCCTCTGTCTCAACGCTGGATGCTGCAATCATAGTTTTTTTATATATGGAAAAAAAAAAAATTGTTTGCACTTAATAGTTTGTTAGAGGAGAATGGCTTTACATTTTTGGAGTGTGTAAGGACTCCTTGACAAGGTTGAAATATAAATAGAATTTAAAAAAAAAACAAAAAAAAAAACAACCTTTGTATCTATTGAACATTTATTTTAATATTGTTTCAGATTAAATGGGCTCTGTATTATATGTAAATATTGTACTTCAATGATTTATGGGGTAAATGATCATTATTACATTAGTTCAAAGATCCTCATTTCGGAAAATAGTGATATTTCTAATACTAAAAGATCTATACCTAATATTAAAATGAATCTTGAATATGCAGGTGAAAATGTTTTCTTTTCTGTTGTACATAAAGAGAATTCAGGTGTATTTTTATTAATGTAAAGTTTGGTATAGGAGACATCTATGAAATCCTCTTATCTAACAGGTAGTGCTGAATGCTAGCTAGCCTATCGCTGCAAATTCCTTTTACAACATAGGCAGGTAGACGCAGATGCAGCGGTCTAATTCAGCCATCACTCAGAGCTCAGGTAAACCACAGAAAGACTAACGCTGGCATAGTTCCCCTCACTAGTCCCATCCATCAACGTGTGTGAATTCACTTTGACTAACAAATAAGACTGACAACCATGTTCTGCAGACAGGGCTGCAATCTGTGAGAATTTTTGTGAGTAATAATTACTGAACTGATTCTGAACTTGTGAACAAACATTTGACAGTGTTGAATACCAACTGACTGACGTCGGCACTTGATGATGGTGTAAGTGTTTGAGGTGAGCGTGTTTTACAAGCACCTACATTAGGAAGACTGAGATATTAACAGTGGGAGCATTTTCCTTCATGTGACGCCTATTAAAAACAGCTTTGACAGATTATATGTTCCATTTGTGTTGCTTTATTAAGTGTATGTACTCACCGCATGAATCAGTGTCTTCATGTAGCAATCATTAGTTGGGAATATAGCTTCACGCTTTCCTCTACATGAGGCCAGAGGTCGGGCTCAGCACACAACATGAATTTATTAGGTGACAGACTGGACAACCAAATGCTTCATATCACTCCACTGGCAGTCATGCATAAGAGTAGCGCTTCCATTACAGTAGCATTTGAACCAGCCATTGTATGCTAGCATTTGAATTTTTCAGTGATTATATAACAAGGAAGTATAAAGTTTGCAAAAGACCTGTAAAAAAAAAAAAAAAATACCTCTGACATGCTGACACATTTCTTTTTGATAATACTGGTATTAAATCACATTCGGCAGGTCGTGTCCTGACGTGTTCACATTCCCATTAGGTTTTCTTTTAATTGAGTTATTAAAGGCCCTGCCACACAGGTGTTTCTAGTTATCAGCTAATTAGACCTCCGCGAGCCACGCTGGAAATGGAAAAGGACCCTGCACAGGTGTTTTCACTTGTTTTGGTTGATTAGACCACTGCTCGGATTGGGCGGAGCTATGAGGTCATGCAATTCCCAGTATAGCTATATAATATTGAACTTCAAGTATAACGCCCAAGGTATTATCAACATGCTAAACTGACCAGGAACAGCCATTTAGTCTGGATGTTTCTTGATACTCTTCCACATAAGTTACCTGTAGCCTATCAGTTTGTGGCATGTTTGGGTTACTGTTGGCCAGTAGGGGGCAGTATTGCTCAGGCAAATGAGAGCTTGAGAATTCCTCACAACCATTAAGTGAACTTGCATTAATAACAGCCATCACTTTATCAAACGGGGAAAACATTGTCTATAAATGTTGTCTCTCTAGCTCTCTCTTAAATGAATTCCTACTACTTCACCCTACTACCTCATATATATTTTATATTCCAAGTGGGGAATAAAACTGATCCTCCATAATTTATGAGTCACTTTTCGAAGAAACACGAGCACTCACAGCCATTAAACCAGCAGCCTGTGGCATCAGGGCTAAGGAAGGGGTGGAGAGAGTAATCAGCAGGCTGGAGAGGCCCGATCATCCTGTCAGTGTGTCACTCAACACAGCGACGGGATCTGACTGACTGTCCGATCCCCCCTGAGCTGCACACATCCATGCTGCTGAGCGTGCATCAATCAGGATTGGTGCTTAGTGAGATGTTTTACATAATAAACATCACACCGGCTATAATATATGCCCTTAATATATGCACTTTTATGTTGTTTTCTGTCTTTCCTACAAATGGTGTCAACCACATTTATACATTATATACATACCCTGGCACCCTTTAATCTAACTGGCCAATGGAATAGCAATCAGATGTCTACAGTAAGAGCTTGGAAAACAACTACATTTATCTTCCACCCTCAGGGAAATGGGTCCCACTTGATAGGAATTCAATGACTTGAGAGATTCCTATTGCTTCTGTAAGGTGCTGCTTTAATGATTTTCTTGGTGATGCAATTCCCTCATCTGCATGCCTCTATATATTGACCCAGAGTTTTGTTTACCTAGCAATGTGTGCAACGCCTATGAGTGATTAAATATTGGGTCTCTCTGAGCTATAGGCCAAAAGAATGAGCAGCAGTCGATGTGTTGTAAAAACTTTACAGCTTAAGAAAATGGGCCAAGAAAATGAACGCATACAAGTAAATTTGCAAAAATTACACTTTCTAGTGACGTCAGGGATGGATTTTCTTTAAACAATCAGATTATGGAAATGAACAAATTAACCTAGTTTTTCCACAAATTCCACAAGGATATTTATTTAGCCCATTGTTTAGATCCGTAGTGAGTTCCGAAATGAAGGATTGAGTTGTGTCAGTAAGAAGGGATAATTAATAGGATAATCAATTAAATGGAACACTGGGATCCAAGCTCCTTCTTCAAAATGGCTGTATTGGCATTTGGCCAATGGGGAGCTTGGACTGCAGTGTAATTTTCTACCCACCTTGACCTTACCTTAAAATAATTAGAAAACCACCTGTGTATCTGGGAATTAGGTTTTAGAGTTTGTTTTCTCTATTTCAGTGGTCAATCTGTCCTATGGACAGTACTGATGACTGGGCCATCAAAACTGTTTAAGAGTGTGCTTATTCTTTTCATTCTTGCCCTAAAATACCGTAATAAACTAAGTAGGGCACTTTCAAAGGCAACGGTAGTACATTACAGTTTCCAAGGCTCCAGCATCAGTTAACCATTAGTCACCAAGAATCAAGAGCACAGTACCACTTCCTCCTATTCTCAATTCTATTCTAAGCCGTTTCCCTTGAGGTGCAGGCCCAATTATTGAGCCTCCACCATGGGAGCAGCTGCACAATCTGTCACATGACCTCCGCACAGCAGTCACATGTCTTCACACTGCATTAGGAATTAAAGTTCACCCACAGGAAATAAAATGAGCAGAGATTGTGAAGTCTATTTAGCTTTGTTAGGCTTCATCAGTGTTGCTCAGTCTTGGCCGTTTGTCTTACTGTGCCAAGGATACACGCCATATCATACTGAATTCATGCAGTGTTTTGGAATTCTACTTTGCGAGCCGAGTCTCTGGTAGGCCTATAGCAGAGTCTGCCAGAAGATATATTAAATATGAACTGTATGGAGAGTCCAGTCAGCGATAACTTTGCAGTTACAACATTTTGAACAGTGTGCAGAAGTGATTGTTAAACATTGCCAGAGGCAGTAGGGGAGGGGGAATCAATGCAGCTTCAGAGAAGACACCGAGCTTGAGCCTCGGCGGAAACCATCGATACTGAGCTCTGGTCTAAGCACTTAAAATGTAAATGCCTCTTCAACAGCAACAACATGAACGAGAAAGTTACATCAGTGTCGGTGAGATTGGGATCTCTCCAGGTGCCACGTGTGCATTCATTTGTGAAATCAAAATCTCTGCGCAGAGACAGGTACCTGAAGCGTTAAACTCGACAGTGATGCATTGCAACAAAGTCAAACAAATGCCCTGCACTGACCATACACTCCCTCTGTCAAACATAGCATAATAATAAAAAAAAAAAGGTTTCTCTATGCGTCCTATCTTGCAAGTATCATTTGCATGTTTATTAATGCTGTGAACCTTAAGTGACATCCGCTCTGCAGTCACAGGAGTAATGAGACTCTTGGTGTGCTCTAGGAACCTGTTGAAGATAAGTGGGGGGGATTATTTAAATGGAACAAGGTGTCTCAAAGGATCTCCTTTGATCTCCGCAAATTTATGTGATATAAATATCTTCAAATTAATTATGCATGCACAGAGGGATTGCTAAATCCACAGATTTACCAAATTTATGACCCGATGAGCACCTGCCTGCTCTAGAAATGTTCTTTTTGGTAACTTAAAAGTCCAATCTAAAAGGGTTGTTCGAGAAAACAACAATATATTGTTTAGTATATTATTGTTAATTACAACTTACAAAACAAAGCCTACTTGCCAGGAATCATTTAAATAATTCGATGTAAAGACATAAGTGTTAAAGAAGCCAAAAAATTCAACATTTGTCTTTATTTGGAACAGTCCGATAAAACAGGCAATAAGAAGAATAGTCCATAAAGATTTACTTTCAAAAGGCTTTTTTTCTTTATAGAGGATGCAAAAAGAGACGATAATATATAATAGTAGCAATTAAGGTCACTGTAATCGAACGTAACTCTTGCAGAGTTCATGGTCCCTGATATCTCCCCAGCCCCCGTTTTTCACATGTGGTGCCACCCCTCCGGCCCCGTTGGCCGGCAGTCTCTTTGCTATCAGGAGGTTCTTTGGGAACAGCTGGTTCCCGCTGCTTTGTAGGATGTTTTCTATCTTGGTTTTCTGGCTTAGCGGCATGCAAGAAGTCTTCTTGTGGTGCATGCCGCAGTCTCCGGCGTGGAAAATCCGTGGCGCCTCACTCACCATGACCTTCCAGTAGGAGGGCAAGCAGGACACAGTCAGGTGTTGTAAGGACCAGTCCCAGTTGTAGTCGTCGTAAGTGCAGAACGTGTCGGTGCATTTGATGAGCTTCTGGTAAGTCTCTCTACTTAGTGCCATCCCCATGTTGTGCTCAGTGGACTTCCAGGGCTTCACCTCCACCTTATTTGCTTTGCTGGAGTAGCCGATGTGGCTGTAGCTCCCCAGCGAGAGGATGTCGCAGTCATTGCACCGCTCCTTTTTGAGAGCAGACATGAGCTTCAACAAATGGATAAAGTCCGGGGACAAGTAGTGGTCCTCCTCGATCAGCAGGACCACACCCGTATGTTCCTTCAGAACCCGGACTCTGTCCCATACAAAGTGCAGCTTCCACCACCAGTGGTGCTTGGTCTGGGAGAACTTTGCCTCACGGTAGTGGCCGAATGAGTCAGGGTATTCTGCGTTGATGCAACCCAGCTTTAAGGCGTCTTTTTTGGGAATGTCTCTGGGACAATCTCTGGGGTCGTGTCCGGGGAACTCCTGGGGGTACAGCTGGATGCTGAAGGGGAAGAAAATCTGAAGTACCTGACAAAAGTCAACAGAGGCCACCACTTTATTTATCTCAGGGGACCAGTAATCATGGCTGAATATCAGCAGTATACTCTCCACACCTCTGGCCTTCCGCAAACTGTCCACCAATAGCTTAAGGTAGTCTGGTCGGTTATGGACCTGAACCACCACAACCAGATGGTCCTTCTGTTGCGCTGCCTTAAACTTTTCCTCATTTCTTATTGTCTGGTCGAAGTTGAGCTGGAAGACAATGCCGCGGTAGACTAAAGTGGTGTTATCTGCCTCTGGCTGTGGTGGCTTGGGTATCTTCTCTTTTTCCTTTGCTTTTTCCTGGTGCGTGTCATTGGCTTCTATAACAGGGGGTGGGGCAGGTGCCCTGCTGACTGCAGGTGTGGCTTGCACCTGGATATGATTGTTGATGCTACTACTGCTGCTGCTAATGCTGCTGCTTCTCTTCACCGTCTCCGCTTCCTTGGGGAGCGATCCACTATCGTTCTTCTTCTGCCTTCCGCTGCTCCAGAAAGTTAGGCCACAGATGACAACCACCACAGTCAGTATCACCACCTTCCTCTTGTAGATTCGGAATCTCATGATAGGGGGTCAGGCTCTTGCGAACGGAGAGAAGTTGATTGCAGTGAAACAAAAAAGCACAGGTTTGCAATTGTGATGGTGTGCTTTGCAAACGGAGCAAGCCTGATTAAAAAGAAGCTGATATGAGGCTAATTGTTGGCAAAATGAACTGTTGTTGTAAACATGGGTCCCACTGGAATGTCATTGGTGGTGGATGAATATTCCATAAGGCATGGCGGTTGCTAGGAGGCAGCAGGGTAGCAGTGTGCATGAACCACCTAAATGAAAAATAAACCAATCCAAGTCAGGTGCATCAATATGGCTAAAATCACTATTATCTTAATAATGATTATTTCGGATAAAAATAGACAAGGCAACTTTACTGATATGCATTATATCACAATATGGCACACATATGCAAATTACAGTGAAAATATAAAACTAGAGAAAAGAATCAAACCCTTATTTTTCAGAAGCTAGAACAAATGCTTGAGTAAACTAATTATACAATTATTCAATTATCAAAATTATTAATGATTACTTTTCTGTGTATCAACTAGCCTAATAATCGACAGCTCCACAACTGAGCAAACTCCATTAGCTAATGAAGATCTTACAATGCAGTGGAAAGCTATGGAACAGGCTAATAAGCTTGTGGGTCCAACTAATTTTGTTAGCTTTCAGCTTGGACAGCAGAAATATGTAAAGCGATAACGTGATGAGATCATATCATTATGAGCTCTAATGGAAGCAAACTAACAACAACAATAGCAGTGATTTAATTTCACATAACAGAAAACTGGTCACTATTAAAAAGTATCAGCAAAACCACAAACATGGTTTAATACATGCTTCACTCTGATTGGTGCTTATTCCTCTGTTCCTCCTCCACATCAATGTTGATTATTGCTCCAAGCTTCTATGTTTTTCCCCTTCATAAATCTCATTCCTGAACATTATCAATATTGATTAGCCCTCTATGCTTAGATCTGCTGAACAAACCTCCATCTTCTCGTTGTAATTAAATTAGCGGTCTTTCAGGCTTCCTACCTGACCCCATTATCTGTCTACTCCCTGCCTGGAGACTGAATGGTCACTGTGTGGCACTCTCACTGTCGGCATTTGGTATCATGTCTGTGATAATATTGAATACATTCCTGGTAGCCACTATAAAACTCACTGTAAACCAAATGCTACCAGCAAACATGTGCTTTAACAGTAATATTTATAGGTTGAGGACAATGTACGGCTGATTAAATGGCAAAGCTATCTAACCCATATACCCTACTTAATTAATACGTTTGCAATGTACATGCCCTTATACGGTTTTCCACGTTCAATGGTTTCCATACAGTTGAAGCTTGCCAAATCAAGTGAAAGGCGTTTGTTCTGCAGCTGAAAGTACTGCAGTATTTATCCCCTGTATTTGTTTTACTAAAACATGGACCGATTTAATCTACACAACGACTGTGTCCATCGTGTTTGTTTTTTTCTCTCGTGTAAATATGCAATGTTTTACTGGAAGCCTACTGACCGTTAGTTGTTCTCTCCTAAATTGGCCGCTGTCGAACACACCGAGCCAGCGACACCTTTAATCGATTTTGACATGACATAACGTTACAGTTGTTTTACCGACTGATACGAAACGCTCTCATAGCAATAGAAAACAACAGCTGGCGTTGCAGCTTCGCTCTTTTATGACAGCGAACACCCTGAAATGCTAACAGTAGGTTAGCCACGGCTTCAGCTAACGTAGCAACTTACAGGCAGTCCTGCAAACCAAACGTCGTCAACAACAGCGTCCATGGCGAACCACAACAACCATGTAGCTACACTACTTACTTACCGTTAAAACTGGAGTAGCCGTGCCGTCCTTTCAGTGATACACATCAGTACGGTGGCGTCCCATTTTCCTCCATACCTTCATGCAGGTTGCATGGAAACGTAACTATCAGCTAGCTGTAAAAAATCCCAAATACGGAACCACTGCCTGGCTGCCGCTGTCCCACAATGCACTGGTCCAGCGGGGGGCACCCAAGACACCCTAAATATCATCTATCCCTGCTGCTCACTAACAAGTTAAATGTTAAATATATATAAAATATTTCAACTGAAAAGAAAATATGTTCTCCGAGACTATAGTGGTGAAGAGGCACGAAAGATTAGGAAACGATCCTTATCATAACCTCTCCCACCAAAAGCCAAAGAAGTGACATTTAAAATATGAAATGATATTTATCCATCGAATCACTTCCAACATGTAAAATTGAATTGGGAAAGTAACTCTTGTGTTTTCTGTGAGAGCGATATTGAGACGGTTGGACATATTTTCTTTCAGTGTGACCCGATTAATGACTTTTGGCTGTCTTTTCAATGCTGGCTTCAATCTAAAGGTATTGCTGCACCATTTAAATGAAATGTCAATTAAAGCTGGAATATTTTTAAAGGATAAGAATTTAGAGTTCTTGATGAATAACTTGATTGGACATTGTAAACATTTTATTCATAGATGTAAGTATTTAAAGGTCAAACCCCACATCAACGGTTGGAAGAATGAGCTTAAGCTTTTTGCTACATCTCTTCAATGCATGACTAAAGGATAACGCCAAGAGACTCTTTTATTTTTTGGACTTATTCCCTACTTACTTGACTAAAAAGACCCCCAGTATCTATATTTTCTTTATTTGTTATGTTTTGTTGTATATATTGTCTCTACCTCAAAGTTGTCAACACTTATTTGACAAATGTACAAACACTTGTGCCTTGATTGTTTGTATCACTACTATACAGTAGCCTAAAGAATTTAAAAATAAAAAATAAAATAAAAAATATATATCCCGGCTGCTGACAGCAGCTTTCTTTGGCTCCATAGACTGTAAGAAAAAGAATAAGGGCTCCTCATAGGCTGAGATAGGTTTACTATACCTTTAAATACTTAACAAGTTCATACCAATGCTTAAATACATATAGCCTACATTTAAATGGAAAATCCACCCAAAAACGGATTTTGCCTTTACTCTGCTCTTCCAGCAACTGTCTCCCTATACTGGAAACCAGAGCAGTACTTTAGCTATGTTTTTGAATAAAGTTTGTTGGTTTGAGTTTCAAAAAAGTCGGAAATCCTTCATAAATAAAAAATCTGTTATTCTTTAGAACATTATTAATTTAAGTCCTGCCATGATACTTGATTTTGCCTGAGCAATTTTTAATATATTTTGCTTTCAAAGTGGCAACTTACAATAACAGATAAGAAATATGAACAGATACTATATGTATGTGCTTATTAATGTATAGCTATGTCTACTTCTAACAACATTTTATTTAGACTATACTCCTCTTGTAGGTTAATCATTTTAAAAATATATTCTTAATAAATCCTCAACACAATGAGTTTCACCTTAATTCTGGTAATTTAAAAAAAAATGTCTTGTGCTAAATATAACAGTAATGTGTAATATCGTCAACACTGTTTCTGTGCGGAGATCATTAAAAAGAAAAATAAGAAAGATCATTCTTTTCGGGTAAATTACCATCTATATTAGTTCATCAACAAATTACATCTTATAATATAATAACTGTCTCAACCAATGTGCAAAATATTGTCTGGGCGTAGGCTATGAAAAATTATTTGATATTTTGATCATTTTGATCTGTGATCTTTTATATATTATTACTGTATATTTGTTTTTAATATATATGTTAAAGTCTGGATAGTATATATATATATATATATATATATATATATATATATATATATATATATATATATATATATATATATATATATATGTTGTTTGTATATGTTGTTTGTATAGCTGGAGTTGTAACAAAAATAATTTCACCCTGAGATTATTAAAGTATTTCTGATTCTGATTGTCAAATTCAACCTGTAGTTCCTGTAGTGGCCTTTTCATTATCAAATTTAGGCCTACATACTAACTCTGCCATAAATTCTTGGCCATTTGATTTAAATACCTCCTCTCCGCTCATTAACTGTGTTTGCTGTAACCTTCTTCTTATATACTGTCTATGGCTGTAACCATAGATAGTAACGCCATCTTCAGGCTGTCGGGGCTACATGCCGCAGTTTTCTCTACCACTAGGAGGCGCCACACAATAACGTCACACCCGGAAACACGGCATCTAAAAACTTTATTTGCGCACGCGCAACCTTCGTTCTTCCTTTCCGACACTCGAGCGAGAGAGACAAGATGGGCCATCAGCAGCTCTATTGGAGTCACCCCAGAAAATTCGGACAGGGATCCCGATCCTGGTTAGTCCTTTCTGTAATGTGTCCATTATCGATATGTGTGCTATAGATGGTCAGTTTCGACGTGTTTGTGGCGTCAAATACTTGAGAATTTATCACCAAATGTCCACCGCATGGAAAGCTGCTGCTGAGCCAATATGGCGGTGGAGGATGCGCCGTGCTAACTTGTAGCACTAGCATTGTTTAGTAAGCCGCTCATTGTTTCTGAAACGGAACTAGTGATGTTGAATCGCTTAAAAGCTAATATCATGTTCAAATATGGATTCTAGAGATGGTTAGAGTAAACTCTGTCGTGATATCGCAAGCATAACGCTATTGGAGCTCATGTTTAATAACGTCAGCGGTGTAGCACAGAGAGCGGCATAACGTTACCAAACGATAACCAGCTTTGTGGAGTTTGCGTGAGCTTCCGCACCTGTAGTTTGTATGAATGGATGGGGACTATAGGCATATTTTAACTCGCCATGTGAAGATAAGCGGACTAACCTCATGTCTCCTTTATTCCAGCCGAGTATGCTCGAACAGACATGGTCTGATCCGTAAATACGGGCTCAACATGTGCCGCCAGTGCTTCAGGCAGTACGCTAAAGACATCGGCTTCGTCAAGGTAAATAGTATTGCCCATTTATATCTAATTTAATGGGTTATCAGATGACATTTCAGTACATGTAACGACATAACTCAAGTACAGGCGCATTGTAAACAACGTCTTTGTTGCTGAATTGCAGTTGAAGCATGTAACTTACACTTATATTTCTCATTTGTTTAAACTTGGCGTTGCATAAGCAACTTTAGTGTTAAGTGTTGTGTAGAAAATTAGCTTTTCATGAGTTTTGTAGCGCAACTTTTCTGGAATTCAGCATCTTGTTAAGTCAGTAATGCACTAACATTAAGGGTTCAATTGATCTCAGAATTTGCAACAGTAATGTTGACAGCATATCATGTCACCTTAACTAATGCCACGACTTATTTATTTTCACACAGCTGGACTAAATGTCACGTCCTCGGATGGGTCCAGTGATCTCTGGAAAGCTGGCCAAGATGGGATAATTCAGCACTGCAAATAAATGTGTTTTTTTGTCCAAGCTAACTGTATTGTTTTTATTCATGCATTGTTTTCTACATGTATGATAAAGTTTTATTAATGTGCAGGGAAGACAAGAAACAAACATGTGAACAGTCATAACAAACTGAACATAACATACATTACACATAAACAGGTTTGTTAGCCACTCTCACTTACAAATGACCATGTCTTAATAGGCAAACTGAATAAGCACCATGTACTGTTAAACATTTTTATACATGAGCAGTATACATAAACAGTCGACCATATAATTGCTTTCTGATAGCTGGTTTATAAAAGTTTCACAGTTGTTTCCACATGGTTAGATGGACCTTTTTATTAAGGTTTAGAGCATACCAGGTCTTAAATGTGGAGTATCAACTTGATCTGATTAGTCCTGTAAAGTCATAAAGACGGTACACAGTTGACGATACTGCTTGGCCATTTAAATTACACTTGCGATGATGAGTACAACACCTGCAATAAGTACATTAGTGAAAGTTAAAATTTTTGTTGAACTTGTTTTTGGGGATGTGGTGCTGCTCTTTGATTGCATCTTCACATTTCTCATGGCTGCGACTCAAATGCAAATGTCTACCAAATAGACACCAGTCCAATACAACTATTCTCTTAGCTTGTGTAATGAAGCTAATTGCAGTTATTTTAAAGATATTTATTGCAGATCTGTTGTGTAGCACCACACCCAAATGGCATTAGTAGTTCCACGGTTAGGCCATATGTGGAGCAGTGTGCATCATTAGCGGGGAGACATGGAAACCATTGAACAAGATCAAGGGGGAGGGAACTGGTAAAGAATTAAATTGCTGTTCTGATTCGACGAGAAGAAGCGATCGAGGAAAATGGCTTGGCTGCCGAATATACTATGTGGTCACCAAACTTTTAGACTTTGGCGAGCAAGCGGTCGCATTTATCAATGACCTGAAGGGACATTTGCAGAGCTGTTTTACAAGAAATGAGATGGCACAATTGATCCCTGCAGCTGAGCAATTATGAATGCGCTGCAGTATAGAGGAACTGATTTAATTTCTAAGTCAGCATGTATTCACATGAAACGACATGATCCCCCACCCCCCTCACATCCAGGAATTGGTAACATGCTGAGATATCTGTCTCGGTCAAAATGAGTGAAATCTGATAGGTCCCCTGTAGTGTGGCTAATTGCTTATCTTCAGCTAACAAACTTTAAATATTGAATAAGCTCAGCACAAGCACCAGCCTATCCTTTTCATCTATACACTTCCATAGGCACCGTGGCAGGTGGGATTCTATGCAGATCCATCAATAGACTTTTTAGGATTTACTAAGTATTTCATGCCTTTTGGTCCTTTGTCTTTAAACCGGAGCACTAGATGGCAGCAGCACTTCACATTCATGATTCAAGACCAGTGTCAATGAAAACAGAAATAGCACGAATAAATACTTTGTCATCATATGCAGATAACCAGCCTTTTTTTTTTTTTTTTTAACACCTTCTCATCAAGCAGTAGAAGTTTAAATTAAGTTAATGTGAGGTTTCAGGCAGGTTGAGGAAAAGGACTCTTCCAGACAGGTTAAAAGGAGTGCTGGAAATATTTGAATAAAGTAGCCTATATGCTGTTTATGATTTATCATGTAAAACATTCATCTTCAGTGAATATTTAGATCACGCCTTGTGCTTTGGTGATTTATCAGCCTGAGGTTTGGTCCTATTTAATCCAAGGCAACAAATAAATAACGTTTGACTAAGTCCTCTTTATCCTAAATAACAGATCTCTTTTTGCTCAGCAGGATTAAGATGAAACATTGATGATCCCATTGGGGAAATTGGAACATGGCAAATAATAAATAAGATCACAGCAAAGTGAAGGTAATAGGAAAACAACACCTACATTTCAACTCAAGAAGAAATAACATGGCACTGGAAATTCAATGCATGTATAAAATGAATAATTAGCAATGGAATATAGGCCTACATATACACTCTGATGAAGAAATGTACTGAGACAATATGTAACTGCAGCATGAACACTTTAAACCCAACACATTAATAAATACATACAGTAATGTGGGAAATTGAATATGTCTATGTACATAAAACGTAGATGTATGTATGTATTAAATGAGCACTAACTCATATGCATAAGGTAGAGTGTGTGAGGACAGTAAGTGCTGGCAGAGGCTGGACAGAGGGAGCTGAACACACAAGTGCTCCATGTTGCATCAGTCTGCTACGGAGGCGGCTGAAAGGTGTTGTCTTTGATGTTCAGTTTCCTTTTTTCCCCACCAGTGTATTAATGCTCTTGTAATGCTGCCTCCTCAACACACCAGTGCCAAGACAGCCGACCAATAGTACACGTTGAAAAGTCTGTTTCATCCAACCTGAGCCCTCTCAAGAAGACTCTTTCGTCTCGGCTGCCTTTGTGTGGTCAGATCAGTTTGCTGCTCTCATGTCATACCATTACTTTCTTTTCACCGAGCTAAGTAGGCTAGTCATGTCTATTTTTTTTTTTTTAAATCATACATGAGAGTTTTATTAAAGTGGGGCTGTGTGTAGGCTAATGCATGCCCAGTTACTTGTAAGATAGCAGCATTTCCATCTCCTAATGTTGGATGGTGTTAGTGGCTTCCACCATCACCAGCAGCTCCTGTGTGTCACTGCCCTGCAGATGCAACATTAGCATTTATTAGGGCCCGAGCACCGACAGCGGCGAAGGCCCTCTTGAAACTGAAGGAATTCTTCTTTTTTTTCCCGGCAAATTAATCGCCTTTTTGAGGGGCTTAACACCCTCAAAAACTCACCAAACTTGGCAGTCGCATCAAGCCTGGTGAAAATGTATGTATTTTAAGGGTTTTGGGAATAGGCGCACAAAAATGTCTTGCTAGCGCCCCCTACAAAACTTAAAAAATGCAGTACGTTTAACGTAGACTAAAGAAATGTGGTACACATATGTAGCATGTTAAGACGTACAAAAAAGCTCATTGGAGCCATACCCTCTACCGCAACAGGAAGTCCGCCATTTTTAATTGAAAGTTTGAAATTAGTGCGATTTTGGCCATTTCCACGTCATACTTTAACGATCTCCTCCTAGAGATTTCACCCGATCGACTTCAAATTTCGTCTGTGCCATATTAAGACCTTAAAGATGAAAAGTTCTTAAAATAATTGTAATAGCACAAAAAATGTGCAAGTTATAGAGGACCAACTTCCTGTAGGGGGCCATTGAAACAGGAAGTGGGTGTAACTTGAGTGTACATTGACCAATTGGCTCGAAACTTTTCAGGATTCATAAGAGTCCAACCCTGAGCATATCTACAGGCCGATATTGACTCAAAGTTATAGTGCCCCCTAGTGGCAACAGGAAGTAGGGCTAAAAGTCAAGGATTTCATCCGATGGATTTGGTGTGTGCCATCTCAACACCTTAAAGATGAAAAGTTATTAAAAGCAAAACTTTTCGTCAAACGGTGTGGACGTGGCGTGGCGGCCATTTTGAGCATTTATCGATGAACAAACAAGTTGTTGTAACTTTAGTGTACATTGTCATATCTGCCCGAAATTTCTCACGATTGACAAGGGTCCCATCTATAGGCCAAAATTGACCTTTGGTCATAGTGTCCCCCGCTGGCAACAGGAAATCAGCCTTATATGACAAACATCATCCGATTTACATGAAACTTAATGTGTGGTGTACATGTGATACTGAGCCGCCCCCTATACTTTAACCATGCCCATGTATTCAGGCCACGCCCCTTTCATAACATTTGAACCGTTTAAGGTAGACCCTTGTGTGAGGTATCATTGAACTCAGCAGAGAGTTCCTTATTCATTGGTAATGGTTTGGCCCGCCCCCCTATGCTTAAGCCACGCCCCCATTCATAACTGGTGACCCATTTAAGGTAGAGTCTTGTTTGAGGTATCACTGAACTCAGCAGAGACTTCCTTTTTCATTGGTCATGGTTTGGCCCGCCCCCTATGCTTTAGCCATGCCCCCGTTCACAGCTAATTAACTGTATTACATCAAGTCTTGTGTGAGATATTATTGCACTCAGCAGAGAGTTCCTTTTTCATTGGTGATGATTTGCCGTGTCTGAGTGCCGCGCAAATGCACGGCCGCAAGGAGCGGCGTCCGCTAGTAACCCCGACGTGCATGGAGGTGCGAGGGCCCGTCCAACGCTGCTTGCAGCTTTAATTTGAAGTTAAGTTTTTTTTTTTTAGCTATTAAATGTTCAACTTTTTGAAACCAGTCACTAACTTTGTCAGTTTTACAGTAAGTTTATCAGAGCTTGTATGCTGAAAACAGCTGCTGGAAACAAGAACTCCAGCAATTTAGTATCACATTTCCATAAAAATGGGGGACTCACAAAAGGCCAATAAAAAAGAATTGTCAAAATTAAAGCAGCAGATCTAAGATAATCTGACTTTTAGTCTAACTGCTGGATCCTACATTTCCTATTATACGACTTGATAGCATATTTCATTAGACACCCACCTCCTAAATGCCCGTGTCTTATAAACCCCGCTCCTCCCAACATCATCCATCAGTAAATGTGTGCGGTCATAAAACCAAAACAATGAGCTAATGCTAAAAAGCCCAGTAGAACTGCATGCTTGGGGGCATAACACCCTGCAACATTTATTGACATCTTGTAACCTGTAATTATTATTTCTATTCCTCTTCACTTCAATGACATGATGCGGCCACTGCATCTCTACCAACAGTGGATGCTTGTGTGTTGCAGCAATGGAGATGTACATGTAGAGAAAAAAATCTCTCTGAAAGACTCTGTGTGCACTCATGTGTGTATGTCAAGCTTGTATTGCTCCCTTATAAATATAGTATTGTGTGCACAACCACATCTCAACATTGAAAGTAAACCTGCCTAAAACACTGATCCGAGCAATCAGAGGGGAGCGCTTGTGTGATGGCTTGGGACTTGAAAGTGTCAGTGCTGCTCTGACTGCCAGGCACATCACAGAGACCTTCCATCCATCACATAGCTTATAGGGAAAATAAGAGAATTTAACATGTTACAGCGCACTGTTGGCATGGAAACATTCCTCTAGGTATACCTGCTTTCAATTGTTAGACCAAGAGGCTCTTCTCACTGCACAAGTGCTGTGAGCAAACACACGGCTCATTCACGGTCTCCCTCAATTGTGGTGTTTGCTGATTGATGGCAAATAAAAGAAAATAAAAAACAGGAAAAAAAGTGCAGCAGCCGGAAACGTAAGAGCAAATATAAAGATCAATCAAAAACAGTAATGGCAGGAGCAGTGTGAAATTATGCAGTGACTAAGAGGCTATGGTGTAAGTAGCTCTAAGTATTGATTATTACTGGATGTTTTATTCGCAATACAATACTTTTCTTTAGACAACAGTAACTGTAGAGGTTAAAAAATCCTCAATAATCCATTTATTCCTTTGACTAGGAAACAGTGATATCTGTAGCCACAATTGCCACCAGACCACAGTGTTTTCTCGGATATTTTCCCATTTCTGTGTATTCCCTTGAGAAATGAGCTGTGCACTACGCTGAGCTTATTTACAGTCCAGGGTGGAGCACCTGGCTGATTCAATTGTTCCAGTGAAACAGGGCCTAATTCTCCCGCTCCAAAGCCTCAATTTAGGCTTAGATGACTTTAGCAAACATTCATTTCTCTACAGATTCCAGGGGGAGACAATGGAAACGCACATACAATGCAATGCACATACTTTATATGTGGTCCGTATCACACTACAGAGAAATGTGCAGCCTGTAGTCTTCAAGCTAATGTTACACAGAGTGATAAAATGTCAGTGTTGATGAGTCACACATGAAAGACTCCCAGCCAAAGTAAAAGCAGCTGACAGGTCACAGCAGGGAATGCACAGGTGTCATTATTAACACTAACAAAGGCTGCTTTCCATTCAGGTGAGCTAGTTCCAGGGTCCTGCTGAAGTTTGGCTCACTGGCATGGCACATATAAATGGAACAGAGCCATAGCAAGTGTTATTAGTTACACATGTGCTTCTACTGCTAACCTTTGAAAGGTTAATTTGAAATTTGGACAAAATGACTACTACTGCTGCTGTTTGGCTCATTGGCAAGGCTTACACATTTAACCCTCCTGTTGTCTTTGGGTCAAATTTGACCCATTTTCAAAAAATGTCCATATCAGAAATGTGGGTTTCTTTCAACCAAATTGCCAAAAATTAACATAGATGGTTCCATTTAACGCTCTTCTCAAGTAAAATGAAGGATCAGTACACTACTTTCATTGAATTTGAAAATGCCAGTTCACCTCCTGGGCACTGCCAAGGTGCCCTTGAGCAAGGCACCGAACCCCCCCCCGAACCGCTCAGGGCGCCTGTTCAGCAGTCGCAGCCCACTCACTCTGACATCTCTCCATTAGTGCATGTAAAAGGACCTGTGTGTGTGTGTGTGTGTGTGTGTGTGTGTGTGTGTGTATTTCAGGCCTGTGTGTAGTGTGTAATAACAGAGTGTAAATTGTAATTTCCCCATTGTGGATCAATAAAGAGTATAAAAAAAAAAAAGTTGTGTGTTTAGTGTTAATGAATTCCAAGAATAAGTGTAAAAGTCATATGAGTTGGTAGTAGTGAGGAAAAAGCATCAAACGTGAAAGTGACAAAAATGTCAAAAGAAGGGTCAAAAACGTTGAAAAAAGCTACACAATGTCAAAAAAGTAACAAAAACATTGAACAAAACAACAACTTAAAAAAAAAAAAAAAAAAATTCAACAAAAAGTGCCGGAAGCCTAGAGGAAAAAATGTTGAAAAACGTGTCAAAATGTCTTTAGCCGGGAGGACAACACAAGGGTTAAAGGCTCTGAACACCCACACAGGTGTTTTGAGTTAATCTGATTGATTAGACCTCTTCCCAGGACTGTGTGGGTGTGTCATCTTCCTGAGTCCCCTGTTAGCTTTGTTGCACCTGTTGGGCAGTATGAATTACACCTTTATCAGTCTTATTGGTAGATGAAGATTTGTGAACTAAAAAAATTCCCATCAAAGCTCCAGCTCCACCTTTAAGCTGAGCACAGGTCCAATCAGCCAGAATAACTGAAAACACCTGTACTACACCCCCAGGTTTCACTCCTTTAGCTGGTGGCATAAATGTAGCGTTTATCTGACTTTTTCATTCATTATGATCCCTATTAGCTTTGTTGAAGCGTTTGCTTAAGAAGTGGAAATTATTTTTGACCTGACTGCTGGTATTACAGATGAGATATTAGAGTCAACAAAAGCATTAGAACTCTGCTTCTGAGAAGCATAAATATTTACAGCACATTTCAAGGCAATATGGCAGAACAGCATCTTTAGGTTGCGCTACCGGCAAAGACAGTGAAAATATTTCATGAGAAACAAAACTGTTAAACTCTGGTTTCTAAAAGCAGTGAGAGTGGGTGAATTGACCCACTTTGACCTTTTTTAAGTTTACTTTGCAATTATGCATATGTTTCTCACTTTCCAGAGCTTACTAACAAGAAAGAAGATTAGGCTACACACCCATGAAGCACAAACAGTTGTATTCTATTAACAACATGAACGTGAATATTAGCAGCCAGGACTGAACCAACAGGTTAGGATGACTAGGGAAAAATGACCACCACACCTGTTTGAAAAGTTAGGGCAGATGATTTGCACTTACATCTCTTAGTCGCTGTGTAATTTCACAGCTGAAGTAATAAGTGCAGAGCCAGAAATGAAAAATGTGTTGCTCACCAGATATGACAAATAGAAAAAGTTATAAAATGCTGCATTATGTTTTTTGGTATTCAGCATGTACTGTGTTGGTTGGCACAATGCTAGATTTAATAAATTACACTGTGCGTGTAGAGGAATCCATCAAACATTTGTGCACAGCTCATACGCAATTGGATCTGTTCTTTCACAGCCATGGACATGTAGAATTCAAGTCCTATACATACATGAGTTTGTTTTGAAATGAAAAGCTGCACTAGACCCTTGTTTATTGCAACACGAGTCATGACAGATTTACATGCAGGCCACGGATCCTAATTCAAACACTAGTTTTTGACACTGTGAATACAAATGGGATGGGATTTAACGTCTCACAGTATCAGGTATGACACCACCAACCCTCACAAGCCAAACAGTGCAGTCAATAAATCACAGTCTGCCTTCTTGTCCAGTGAAAATATGCTACAATACCCAAACATACCTGTGGGGGCAGTGTTGCACCACAACTGAAACTGATGGTGGCAGGGAGAGAGGAGGCATAGAGCTCTGGGAGGTGAGGTGACAGATACGCTCTCCAGTCGCAGTGAAAAAAAGGAAGAAGAAGAAGAAGGAGAGATGCATAATGGTAAGAAGCAGCCTCGATCAGTCTGTCAGCTCGAGGGCATATCTAATTGAATACGCCATGCCATTTGAAGTGAAGAGTATAGCTGCAGCAGAAAAGACAAGCCAGCATAGGGCAGGCACAGCGGGAGAGCAGCCTTTCGTCAAACAAAAAGACAAAGCAAAGAGTGAACACTGAAGATGTTCAAACAGATATCCCTGATCTTTGCTCTGTGTTCGACATCTCCCACTGCCTTTATGTAGGTATAGTGCTGTCGGTGGTGGCGTGGGAATGTGTAAGAGGCAGCCTAAGTCTGTCATCAAGGGTGGTTTGAGGAATAAGTGAAAGGTGAAGGAGAAAAAGTGAATGAGCTGATTTGAAATACTCAATACTGAGTCTAAGGGAAGGTATTAGTTGCAACTTTGAGCAGGTTAAACAACCTGAAACTGAGATTCACAGGAAGCATAACACGACAGTGGCAGGTCAGTGGCTGTTTCAGTATTTTGACTGGGCTGCCATATGTAGCTTAGCACAGCACAGTGCTTAGGGGTAGCCGGGAAAAAAATATTACTCATAAATGGAAAAGATCAAATAGTGGCATTTAACCATCCGCAGAGAAATTGTGTCATGGAGGACCCCCGTCTTTCAGCTCTCCTCGGGCTAAGAGGATGTGATGTTCTGTCAGCATTGTAATTTATTTCTCACACAGGTCATGGCGTGGCAATCACACCATATACTTTACTTTACTGGGCGGTCTCTTGCTATAATCCCCCATTACAGTCATGCACATATAGACTATGTATTCACCGAGCTGAAGGTATGAATGTAGGTATGCAGACTTAATGCCTCCAAGAGACTTGACATAACCATAATTCCTTTATGCAACATGGAAATATCTGCCCACAGTCTGTCAATCTCTTTTACACACTGGTTTAGATGTTAACCTTTTGATTTCACAATGCCTGGCCTGAATATAACCCACGCTCACATTTTGCATTTATGAGACAGCTTGAGAGGAAAGTGTGTGAGAGGAAATATTTCACAGGATTTGCGTAATTATTATATTACAGTGCATATTAAAGAAGAAGGATGTCTTCAGGCCGTTCTCACTCCCAACTTGTCAACTTGTCAGCTCGTCAACATACTGACTCTTGGTCAGTGGCCCTCAGTGTCAGATACAGCGACAAGGCACCCTTTAGTGTTTGCATGGGTCTCACCAGCCAGAGTAACCGCTCGACCGCGGTCCTAAAATCTGTGTAAGGTGGTAGTTTGGGGTGGTGCATGGGTCAAACAATACAGAACTTTCACCGAGGAGACTGGGATTTGTGTCCCGTGTGTCACTTAAACGTACATCTTTTAACCCCACCCACAATTTTTTCCTAACCCTCACTAAATGGTGTTACCCAGCACTTTGACAAAATGGAGCCAAGTGGTCTTGACCCTGAGTGTTAAGAAGTGATGACAACGGTGTTGCACTTCAGTATGCCTGTTACAGGGGGGATGAGAGGAGGAGGAGAAGCAGAAATGATGGATCGATATGTGATTTCCATTCATTTTTGTAACATGTAAACATTTGTTATGTGCCACTGCTCCCTCTGAATTGTAAATTCTTGAATTATTTGATATGATAAACAGATGTTCAAGATGGTGAGTGAACAGCTGCCACCCACTGATCTTATTACTAGTTGCTAATTCTTTCCACTGTGCCTCTAGTTGTGAAATGTCTGTGTCTTTGCCATCCAATTGTCACACTCTGCTACTGCTCGGCCTCGCTGTCTATCTAGCTCACACTTGGCGCTACAGCACTTCTAATCCAGGAGAGAAAATGAACTGTCACGCATGTTTGACTGTTAAAAGTGGATGCTGGTTTCCGTGACAACACCTCTACCGGTTGGGTTTTGAGTAATGGGCAGGACTTTTTCATACAAACCTTTTTTTCCCATCCTCTCTCCATTTTGAATATTTGAAAGAGGTAATTCAGACGGAGGACAATTCACTGAGCGACAGTGTGACAGATGCAGCTCTATTTTTCAGGATGAATGTGCGAATGATGCAGCCAGAGAGGATCAGAGAGAGTGGTGTAAAAACCCAGCAGCTCAGATGGAGGCACAGAGAGCACACTTTTTCCCTGCTCACTCCAGTTCCAGGCCATCGTACTTATTTTTTTATTAACCCCACTCCTACCATCACCATTATGCCTCTGGCTATTACACGCAAAATCTCTGTGGCCCGACCAACATGTCAGAAAATGACTGGCATTAAATGTGACACACAGTCCTTATGCCATCATTGCAGAGAGGGCCATTTTCCTCTTGAGTGAAATGGAGGATTGGTGTGGAGCGGATATTTTTTGACAAACAGGCCTAATGCAGTGTTGCACTCCTGTAACTTCCCTAGTCTCCCACTTGCACTGCTTTCAGAAAACCACAGCAAACCACTGCCTCTCAGGATCCACACATACAACTCTGTCCGGTGCTACTCAAAGTGCCATTTTGACCTTTCAGCACTCACTGCTGATGATGTACTTATGAAGTAAAGTAAATGCCTCCCTTTATGTATACCAGTGCTAAGAGGATGAACGGTTTTTCGAAGCTGTAATTTCAGTAGTAATGACATGATTCTTTTGAAGGACAGTGCGTTAGATGAAAGGTTATGTATACCTTCATTATGTATTATTCCACACCATACTGCAAACTCTGCGCAGTTGTATTTCCTGAAATTCCTTCATGTTTCTTTGACTATAACTTTAGACTCGAAGGATCCCGAGAGGTTAAAACACAAAATGGCAGCAAAATGGTTAAATGCCCACAGCAATGACAAGTACAGGATTAACAAGTCACGCAGAAATGGATCGTATTGTACATTGTGGTTTGGTGGAGATGTGTCTTTCCCTGTAGATTCGCTCTCTGTTCGCCTGCGGCAGCATGACCTGCCCACTCTCGGGTCTGTGGTGCTGCTGCTGCTGCTACACAAGGATCCTCTCTGCGTTTATTGATTCCAGCCTGTCCGCCCACCAACAGATGTGATACCAGTTAACATGATGCAGAGTCCACATATTTAGAGGCCGGAGGGTATCAGCAGACCCAACTCTGATGGACGTAATTGAGAGTGATAAGGATCAGTTAGAGCCAGGTTGCGATTGATTAGGTGTGTGTATAAACAGATCAATGAGAGATCAGTGGAGACAGGTCAATATAAATTATAAGCATTTTAACAAGCACCAGTGAGCGACACCAAGAGTTAAGAGGTGATATGGACTGATGCTAAGGCCTTATGTTAGCTTTTGGGAATAAATAGAAGACTCATAAGTGAACAAGAAAAAATAACTTTGAGGTTTAAAGTGTAATGCAAACAAAACTAGGACACACTTCAACACGTGACGGAGGTGGAAAATGATGATAGTTTTGGTGCAGACATGGACACCCTGGCCTTTATAGTCCAAGGAGCAAATCTTGACAGTGTGTATGGCCAGGGGGCGTCTGAGCCTGTCCAAGCATATAAAGAAATGTCTATTAGACCACCTTTGTTTCTGAGTACTGATGCACTTGGACCCCAATATACCTTATTGCAGGTCTACTTTCTATTTCATCTGCTTCCTGAAAATGTCATTCAGTTTTACTGCTCGTATTACTATTCCTACTGTGACTGCACGCACAGTTATTATGACTAATACTGCTATCACTACATCTTTTCATGAATGACTGGGTGCACTTTTACTTCTTCTACAACCTCTCCTTGCACAGAAATAGTTCACAGTAACCAGCCTATGTGTGTGACTTGATTTTTTTTTTCTCAGCCTACACATCATTTTATAGAGAGATATCTTTATTAGGCAATTTACATATAACTGGTGTAACGTTGGCATCTCATCATTCATTTTGTCTTTTGACGATAGCTTGCTATACATCATTACACTCGGATTTGGAGTGGTGCTCAATCAAGCCTCAGGATGTTAATAAAATACGCCGGTTACTAAGATGAGATGAATAATTGCAGGAGTCAAGTATAATTTCCAGCCCCACCAGGGTGAGCATGCACAGCCTACGTCACACTCTGGGAGGCGGATCGCTCTGTGGCGCCTGCCTATCAGGGTGGTTGCAGGGTGGCTGCGATGGTGGCGATGTAAGGGATGGCAGGCTTGGCACGGTGCACCGCACGATAAGGTTTCTGCACCACTGTGGACAGCACTGGGGGATTGTGGGAGAGCGCTTATCAGTCTGTGTCAGGGTCTATCAGCATCTGTCATGTTTACTCCTCAGGTGTGCTGGCTGCTGGCTGACTGCTCTGCCAAGGCTTCTTCATATCAGCCAGCTGAGAGCTAACCGGGAGCGCAAACAGAAACCCACCCACTGCTGCTTCAGACCAAACCCTTCACATTACTTCCTCTTTCTATATAAAAACCTCTTTTTCACAAAGTTCATAGTTACATTCCCCGCTTCTCGCCGTCTCATCCTTCCACATCTTTTTCACCAAGTAACCTCTCTGCCACTCTCTATTCACCTGTCTTGGAGTGTACATGTGGTGAATCATCCCTTAAAAGGATATCAACACACCGACTAAAAAAGACCATGATTTACCCCAGCACATGTTGCCTTTTTTTAGTCAAGTGGCAGAGCTTTAATGCCATTCAATCCATTTTCTATAGTTGCAGTTCACAAATGCTTCTCCGCTCTCACAGGAGCTAAAAATGTGGTTTCCAAACAGACCAAGGTCCACGGAGAGAAAGCAAGGCAGAGAAAAAAGGACGACATGAATGCAGCAGAATATAAATTTTGCTATTTAATCGTCACATCCAGAATTTGTGTATGTGTGTGTGTGTGTGTGTGTGTGTGTGTGTGTGTGTGTGTGTGTGTGTGTGCGTGGATGGCAAGACCGAAAGAGACACACACGCACACAGAGAAAGGTGAGAGAAAAAGTTCAAGCAAGAGAGAACAAGAGATTTGAGAGAGATTGTCAAAATGTCGCAGGTGGAAATGTCAGCAGTGAGGTGGAGAGGAGTCAAACTCAGCGAGAGCAGGAGGTTGAAACCATAATTAGTGTCTGCGAGTCACTGCGAGTGGCCCTGTGTGATATCACCGGCTCCCCGTCCTCTGTATCCACCACTGAGGACAAGCAGAGGGACTAGCACGTCCTGACCTCTGGCCTTTCTGAAGAACATGCTGTACTCTCTTCTGTTTTTACCGCTGCACAGCCTCCAGTCTCCAGGGCCAAGCTCTGGCTGTGTTGGCTGAAATGACCTCATCACTATTTGTGGGGTCCCACTTATGCCTGCTGTGACTGTCGATGTGTGTGTTTGTGTGTGTGTGTGTGTGTGTGTGTGTGTGTGTGTGTGTGTGTGTGTGTGTGTGTGTCTTTTTCCTGTGTGCATCTCATTTATCTCTAGAAGAGCACAAGCAGCTGCTGCATGACTGCAAATGCCGTCTGCCTGACCATCTTTCCAGGAAATCAATGTAACATTGGAGCAAATCAGAGCAACATATGAGTGGTGGCTCTGTATATTCCCTTTTCTGTGAGGCAGGCGACCGTGGTCCGTGTCATGCTGTTTTCTCCACACTGTGGTATCGCAGGGACACAGGCAGCCAACCACTGTGAAGGAGTGTGCTTGGGAATGACAAACACCCACTTGATCTGGTGAACCTGCATAACAAATGGTTCTCAGAGCCACGGACATGGCTAGAGCCATGAGAGATCTCAAGGTTGAGGTATTCAGACAGCTCACACAAACAAAACAGAGCGGAAGTCCCAAAATTGTGAGAGAAAAGAAGTGAATAAGCCAGGTCTGGTGTCATTCTGGCATAACAAGTAAGGAAGGGAATAGAAATAGAGATAGACAAATCAATAAATCAAAGGAATAAAAGTTATGATGCATTTTTAGTGCAGTTAATGCAGTAAATATCCTTAAATATAAGCGCAGAGCACATATATTCTAGAAGTTTATCCCAGTGGAAGTGGAGAATCACGCATGGTTAAATACCAAGGGTTACATCACACAGTAACTGCGGAGATGGAAATGCTACCTAGCTAACGGGACCAATCGACATTAGCAACATTTGCTTGTTAGCAATATCTGTTAAGCAGTGGGATATCGTCGACATGTCTGACCTGACACCTGATCAAAATAATAGTGATGTAAACTGGGAAGATTTTAAATCAAATTTCAAAACATAACAAAGTACCTCAATTACAAAATGTCACGGCAATAAAGTTAGCCAACATTAGCTTAAATGATCAAAAATGCTGGTTAGCTTAACATAACTGGATACTTTCCTCTAATTTATACTGCATAAATACTAAAATAAAATAGAAAACTAATAAAAAAAAAAATAATTAAACAAAGGCATATCTATATTTGCAAAGGTTTGGCAGGTAATTTAATGTATTGCTTAATTTTGGAAGTTACGTAGCATGTAATGCTGCAGTGACCTGTTGACACAGATTGCTCACGATTGGATGATGCTGCAAATGTTTCCTTGCAACCGATTTACACATTACTATTAAGTCTTGAGCTAAGACATTTTCTTTCAAGTTTTAATTGTTTTGTAAATCACTGGTTTAAAACTAGTCATAGTTGTTACTATGCATTTATGAAGAACTTTACATATAAGAGAGGTCTGGTGGGCGTGTAACACAAAAGCAGATTAGAGAGAGGAATGAATCATTTGACACAGGAGTGAAATGAAAGAAAATGTGGTGTAAATACACAGGTTTCTGTGGCAGTTATTCTACAAGTGTCTGGCTCACACTGTGCCAGGATCAGCTGATTGTGTTAGTTATGCGCCATGTTAAACAGATGGGACAAAATGGAGGGGACAGCACAGTGCTTGTGTGTCTAACCTAGCGATGTGTTTCAACAGCAAAAGCAGCCGGAGAGACTGAGCAGAAATACCATCCAACTGGTGCTGAAAATAAGCAGGCTCTTCTATCTGTCTGCAATAATTCTCACAGTGTTCAGCCTCTCATGAAATTATTAAGTCCAAAATCCTGCGCTTTAGGGATTTCTCTGTCTTGCTCCTACTCTTTCTCCTGATCAGTCTAGCAAAACATGATGTATGTAGATGGTCTCCAGGCTCATCTGTCATTTAAAGAAGACACTGATTCCACCTGGCTGGGGAATGCACACTTTTCTGCATTTATCTAGTCTCTGCCCTGTACATACCCACCCCCATACACCCACTAACAGAAACAAATGGACAAAGCTTACTTTGTGCTTTAAATGAATGTTGCACTGGGGCATGGCTGTCATAGCAAATCACAGTTAACACCCAGCATGCTTCTATTCCCCTGTTAAAGGAACAGCAAGAGCTCCCTCCATTTATCCATACTCTATCTCAAGCTTCACAGTGCGGGAAAGCAAACAGGGCATTTTTACTGAATACACTTTAGTATGTTTTCTCATTATGTAGGCTATCTGGTACACACCATTAGGTGGCCTCATTTAGAGTAGCTGATGTTATATTACTGTGTGTGCATATGGCAATGAGTAAGAGCAAACCAAGGGAGAATATGTGTTCCACACTGTGGACTTAGCATGTGTGCACCTGTGTGTATTTAAAATGTATGTGTGCTACAGTTGGAGGAAGTCTTTATGGGAGACTGAAATGTCCACAAATATCTAGGAGAACCTACAAATAGATATGCTGACATTCTGCCTTCTTTTTATTAATTCATAAATATCTGAGAGGATCACCAGGGAGCAACGACAAAAAGTTTCAGAGAATCCTCAAAGTCTTATTTATAAAAGTAATTTAAAGGGAAGCGTCCCACATATGGCCCATTTCCCCTTCCCCTCTCCACTCCACATCTCTTTGAGTTTGTCCTCACCTCTCCCTCTATCAATCACTGTTTTATATAGACTTCATCAAAGCTGCTTTGGACACAAAACCTCCGCAGTTTGATTTCTGACATAGATCCATACCATACGCAAGAGTCTTGTTTTCCTGCTTGAAACAATCTGTGTTAATCCTCTCTCATGGAGACATATAGCTGAGATGAGGATTTTGTCCACTTTCTGACCATATGACATTGTATAAAATGGAAACCTGTGATAACTCAACAATGGGAGTATACAAAATATCCAACACAAAATCGCACAGACACACTTTATTATGACCCCCTTACAGCCTTCAACAGGCTATATTTATGATTGCAATATGCCATCCCATAATGAAAAATTTAGATTTTGGGGCCCCTGGGGATCTGGGGGGCCCTGGGGCAGTTGCCCATTTTTCTCACAAGGCAGGTTGGAAATTCATCCTTGTGTTCTATACACATCAACCCTCAAGTTGCCATTTGTATCAGTCACTGATTTCTTACTGGAGCTCTGGTTCCTACAAAGATTTTCAACAGCATGTGGAGACGGACGGTGAATTTGATTCCACAAGTTTAATTGTTTCCCTTAAATGAAGGGGTCAATACTACTACTACTCATACTACTCATACAGATGTTACCCACTGCTAACGCCTGCGTCCCAGTCGAGACGGTTGACTTTACTGCTGATGCACACGGCTCTCCGGCAGCAACCAGGTCGCCCCCCGGTGAGTGAGCTAACCCTGGAGCTAACAAATGCTCTGTTTGCACTGCTGCCATTAGCGCTGTTAGCGATCCCTGTTTCCTCCACTCTCTCTCTCTCCCATTGTCATCCACTGATCAGCAGTATCAGCTCGGTATTATCACAAACAGTGATTAAAAAACAACTTTAGTGATTTAAAAATGGTCCTCCAGAGCCTATGATCAGAACTCTGTCCATGGCAATGGTCTGTTATACTTAGCAACGGTCTGACTACAGAATGGCGTGATTGACTAGGCAGAATCGAGTATTCAAGCCATGTAGTCCTTGTTCTTTGGTCACATGTGACAGACACAGTTGCGCTTTGACTAAGATGCCATGCGTGCAAAGGTCATGTTAACTAATTGGACGACAACATTTTTGTGAGTCTTCAGTTTTTATTTTGTGTTTATTTACAGTCCCACAATAGTCAGAAGAAGGAAAATCATGCATTATTACTTATTATAAATTATTATTTTAACATCCATCTCTGGTTGCCCACAAATGTATTATTAGTTTCTAATGTGTTACTGACATGTTTTTGTCAGTAACACATTTTTAAGCTCTGTTTTTGTGTTCACTTTTTTCATCGATCCATGCTTTAATGTGCTCAAACTGGGGAAAGTTTTTCATGACAACAGTTCCTTTTATGTATTGTGAGGGTAGTTCGATTTCAACTTCGGTTGATCCCTTTTCCTTGGTCCTTTGAGGAAGACCACTAGGGAGCGTTTCTATGTTCCTGGGTCCTGTGTTCCTCAGCTCAATATCCTCGTAATATGACACATTAAAGAGACATTTCAAAGGGTTTTATGTTCTCAGGGATGTTTTTCACCGGGTCAATATGTCAAAATCACCCACCTACAGCTTATAACCAACTGATGTTATCCTCCTTGCAAGCTATGCCCTCAAATTTGCTGGCAAGACAATTTTCTTGATTTTAGACATTGATATCTCCACAGTGGTTGAATGGATTTTAACCATTCAAAATGCGATTGAAAACGTCCACCTCCCTTCGCTCTTTTTCAATTCGAACTGCGAAGATAGCCCTAACCAGTCCCTTGCTATGGTATTTTATATCAAGAGACAGACATGATCCAAACTCAACACAAGGCGGGACCAACTCAAAAAAGAACAAGAGCGACAGGTACAATGTAATTTCACAAGGTTCAATTTACCGTGATCATGTGAGTCTCCTTTCAAACCATCATTTGAAACTCTATAGGACCATGTGAGCATAGGACCTTGGGAACATAGGGAGCTAGGAACACATGGACTCATAACTTTTACATCACAAACGTTATCAGTAGGTGGCTGAGGGCAAAACTTCAAAGGAAGAAAATGTTAATCCCTGCTATCGCTACCTGAGCAACGCATTCTCATGAACGGGTCCGTATGATATCGTACGAAAATGTATGCACACCAAAACGTATGATATCCTACGAAATTAGGATGACCACCACCGGGTGGTCACGTGACGCCGGCTGGCTACGAGCTCTATGACGCCGAGCGGAAGTTGCTAGTTGTTTAAGCCGCTACAGAGCTTCACGACGTGGGCTACAGACCTCTGTCACATCTCGGTCGTATTAGCGGCAGTTAGTGGATGTGTTTAGCCAAAAATGGGTGACTTTGATCAACACGCATTACCTGGGTGAAACTCTTTAGTTTCCCCCGGGAAGCAAACTCCACTCCCTGGCTTGAAAGTCCTGTGTTTTAACCCCCACCCATCCTCCCCGACCACCTCCCTATGGCCAGCCACGTTCTTATACAAGCATAAAAAACGTATGGAATGGATGCTTATGAATTACATTGCTTAACTTTTTGAAGCTTTTTGAACAAATGGTTTGTGACTAGCTTGGTATTTATTAGCTACATGTAAATGACAATTCTGTGGATAAAACTTCTATAATATTACAAGTAGGGTACTGGTACTGACAGTCATTAATAACAACTTCCTAAATGCTGAATTAAGTTGTTAATAACATTAACAGAAACAGGGCCTTTAAACAAGCCTTCAGGACTTCTATGCGGAAGACCCGAAAAACACTGACCAATCAGAGCAGACTGGACATTTTCAGGAGGAGGGTTAAAAGAGACAGCTGCTAAAACGGAGCGTTCCCGACAGAGTGTGAATACAGGTACATTCAGAAAGACAATATGAGAAAAATTATGCTTTTTGAACATTAAAGCATGTAAACATGTTTTAGTAGAAACCCAAAACACAAGTATGAACCACAAATGAACCATTTGTATGAACATAATATGGGACCTTTAACCCTGCAATAAAGAGCATGTCTTGTGGCTGCATTTACTCAGACAACTGTTAATTAGCAACCTCTGCCTTTTAAAACATATTTAATATTTTGTGGAAACGGCAAGTCTTTAAGTTATAGGAAGAAGGCTTTTCTCTTGGACACCGGTGCATTTAAAAAAAAAAGTATGCTCATAATTGTTTTATTTCAAATCAACCTCAGTTATGGCCAATATCTACCCAGGTATCAACAAGTGTAAGTGGCACAGTAACAATGCCCTATATAACCACAATTTATTGTGTGTAAAAAAGAAAAAAGATATGCTTAGCACTATGTTGTGTTTTCCCCTGACATCAGCCCAGGCCTTTCTCTGCTGCTGTCTGCTCACAGAAATACTTCTGTTAGCTTCTGCTCATGCCTGTCCGCACACATCCCACAGTGATTTGCTAAATGTTTCATACAGGGTAAGTGTGCACGTTATACATGTAAGGAAACATAGGATATCTTTAAATACCTCTATTAGTAAAACATGAATTATTCAGAAGCTCTGGACCAGAGGGTGTTATTTATTATCAAGATTAGAGCGACAACATGGAGTTCATGATTTATGAGTGCTGGGGTCAGGGGTACACTGTCACTGCACCCCTCCACACCTCAGTTGTAACCTCTTAATTATGCTTATGACACAACATGAGCTGGGCCCGACTGGCCAGCTTCATCTTAGGGGAGGTCGCAACTTCATTACGCTGTCCGAGATCAGTTTGAGAGCCTGCTCAAACAGGCTAAGACCAATTATTTAGATTAATTCGATGCACCCTTCCCATCCTCATTCTGCGTGGAGCATCTGCTTAGACTCAAGGAAATGATGATGTACGAGGCGTAATTTAGAGAAAGAGAGAGAGAGAAATCACCGGGGCTGATTGCGGCCAAATGGAATTCAGATGAACTGAGCTTATTAAGAGCTAAAGGGGATGGGAATGTACAGGTAAGAGCTTTATCAGTGTTAATAAATGCTACAGCCACCTCTTCTGCAAGCTCTATCAGAGGGGAGTTAGAGGGGCCTTCAATCGTCCAAATGGACTTCACATCCTCTGTGTCTTCGAATGATTGGAGATAATACATCTGCTCATTTCTGGGAGTTAGTGCTGCTTTTACGAGCTGTTTTCTCAGCAGTTGATGAGGACCATGTTGGATGAGTGTCCTCTTACGTCGCTGGTGTTATGCAGAATTAACAGTGATGCTTCCGAATAGGCTTCAATGAAGCATCCCTGTTGACTTACTCTGGCAAAATGCCGGAGAAATCAGGAAGAGGCACAAAACTGCAGAGACAGTGGGTCCAAATGTCATTATTACTTATGAATTACACCATAGCTCATTTTAGCAGGAATGAAATCCTAAATGGGGTTATGAGAACATCATCACCAATGTGTATTACTGAGCTTTATGAAGTAATGGATTTAAATGGAAACTCACTGCTAGCCTTAATGAAGCATGCAAACCATTCCCAGTTTACACACAGAGTGAGAGAGTGAGAGGGAGGGATGAAATGATAAAAGAGGAAGAGATGTTTGTTGTCATGTGTTTGTGAAATGGAGGGCGATTGAGTGAAAATGTATGTTGTTCTCGTTTTATCTGAATGAACATCAGCAGGATCAGGTGAGGAGTAGCTTTAGGTAGAGAGACTTTAGGTTGAAGGCTTTACATATATAAACAGAAGATGAGCGGAAAACTAAAATCAAGTCTTGGCACGTTCTTTGTAATCATCTGTACTTTCTTTCCATTATTCCTCATAATTAAGTTTGCTAACTAACTAATAGGTATGTTTGGTAAGAAAGACAGACCTCGTCATTGCTTTCCATGCCTTTCATTTCCTAAGTGTGTTGACATCATATCAGACATAACCCTGAAAATTCACCCCAGATTTATATGTAATCTAAGGTAATCATAACACATCTTTTGTTGCTATCCACGTGAGGATTTGTCTGCTGGAGAACAGGGGGAGGGCCATCGGACAGCACAACCAAAGATATGTAACCCTGTATAGCATGAAAATGATTCATCTTTCTTCCTGTGTAGCAACTGCATAGCCTGTTGTTACACATCTCAAAGAGTTTCACAGAATATTACAAAATATTACAAGTAGGGCCTGAAAAATCCTTTTATGTTTGAATTAGATGAGATACATACATCTAGAGTTAAGTTAGATTGATTGATTGATTTAAATAAAATCCTGTGTTTGTGCCTATGTTTCCGCATGGCTGTATCTGTGTGAATGCTGGAGTACACTCCGAGCTATAAATTCACGCCTTTTGAGCGCCAGGATCCAGCCATGTGTTATGCTTGCTAATGAAGCCGGGGGATGAGAAGAAAGAAACCTTGTTTACTCAATGGAGATAACAACAGCTCAATCACCTACCTGACCTGAATCTTTAATTAGTATCATTATTAAAGTGGGGACAACTAAAAGAAGATAAGTTCCCCATTTGCATAGCAGACCGGAGATGATAACTGACGCTGCATGTCACCTGTAGACAAGGAACTTCAATCATAGTATAGGCTAGATTTATAGTTTGCTTACTTACTGAGCAGAAAGCAGTTCATCTGATTAGCCTTCCTTAAATAGTAGCACATGCATACACATTTCATGTATTTAATGTGACTATGGCGTCTTCACCATATGAAGCTCAGCACAAATTCTTTCAGGAAGACTTCTAAGCTTTCATTCACCTCTCTCTGTCTTTCCTAAACTGGTCAGCTGATTTGGGGTGTTCACTCTTCAGTTAAACCAACCAGAAGTGACCATAAATTCCATGAGCAAATCACATCATTGCATCCGTGCTTTAAATCTGTTCTCTCTGCTGCTGTCAGTTGTCATTTCAGGCAAATCACGCAATCCTCCTCCAACCCATCCACCTCTGGTCGTCATCATCCATGGCACCCTGGGTCCTCCTCCGGAAGACCCGCTCCTGTAGTTCCATCCAGTCTTCAGGCTCCTTCACCACCAACAGTGTCTAGACTCCATCAGGGCATATGCCTACTCATGGCTTCTCTACCCCTTATGCAATTATTTACATAGCGATGGAGTCTAATCGCCAAAGACTCATTTGAATATTGTGCGTTGTGAAGAATAATTTTTTTGCACCTTTCAACGAAGTCTCTCATAATTGAAATGGTCATTGCAAACAGAAGCGCCATCTGGAAGACTTTCCTGTGCATCGATAAACCCAGTCAACCCTCAGTGAATCTGCTGTACTGGACACCAGCTAATCTGAACTAATCCATTTATCAGAACAGAGTTGAATCTGTGATATTGCTTTCTGTTGGGTGCTGTGACAGGTGCCATCTGATGTGTGTGCATACATTAGCCGGCCACACGACAGCAAGCTTAAGTGAAATGTCACTTTTTTACAGTGTGTCTGATTGCATATGCCTCTCTGAATGACATCGACCCAGACAAAGCTCACTGGAGGCTTCCCTGCTTAGATATTAATTTCACTCAGATGTGCCCGGGGTGCATGAGCGGATGAATGCACACAGTCACAGATATACAACCACCAAAACCTCAGTTTGAGCCCTTGCTTGAGATTTCATTATCGCTATGACTTTATTGCCGTTACCGCTCCGTTGGCAGCCCATTCGGGAATGAAATGTCACTTTCCCTTATTTGCATGCCGATTATAACATGTGTGCGCATGGTTCTGTGACTCTACATTATGTCAGTAACCTCATCCCCAAAACACACTCACACATGCCCACACAAGTTACTTTGCTCGGACATGACTGCTCATGATGGGTAAAGTCAGACAGTAGTTATAAATGTGTGAAATGTGACAGGCAGGTCAATTTTACACCCCGCTATGTGATCAAGCAAATCAATTTTACGGCCAGTATCTGTCTATGTAGAACTGGCACATTTTGGCTGTAACAGTAAATGTGATTCATGAGCCAACCTGTTATCAAAATTGCATCATTTCCCTCAGAGTTTAGCAAACAATCCGACCCTAAATGAGACTACTGGGGTAATGGGTGACTCAAAAAGAAACAAAAAAATATTTTTTGTGATCACAGTTCAGTGGAATGAAATAAGAAAGAATAAAACATGATGCATTTTTTTTATCATGAAAGAAATAGGTCCACATTTTGGGATATACACTTATGATAATATATAATTTATTTGCCAAGTACATTTCAATCATTGCATACATACAATTGCTTTATTCCGAGAGTTAGATGAGAACATCTCATATCTGTATGGTTAATATGTGTCATGGTTTTGGTTTTGAGTTTCTGTTCTTGTTTCTGTTGTGTATTTGTTCTGTTTTCTGTTGTAGCCCATGTTTCCTCCCTTGTCTTGTCTTATTGTAGTTCCTGTCTTGTTTTCCCGTGTGTGCCTGTATGTTCTGTTTCCTGTTTTATTTTGATAGTCTGGTTTTCTGTCTTGTCTTGTCTATTTTACTTCCTGTGTTTCCCTCCCTGGTGATTACCCTTATGTGTTTCACCTGTTTGCCCAGCCTAGTGTCACCTGTCCCTTGTTAGTCCTCGTTACCTGGTTTATTTAGTCTCTGTGTTTTCTTTGTCTGTTGTCGGATCATTGTTTTTCTGTTGCTGTGTGTTCGTGTCTGGAGTTACTGTTCGTCTCTGATTTCCTGTTTTGCGATCCCGTTCTGTGTTTCTGGAATTTGTTTTTGCCTGTTACTTTCTGGATTTTTGGTATGTACTTCATTTTCATTTAATAAACCTTCTAAACTGCACTTGGGTCCAAACCTTTCCTGACCAACTGTGACAATATGAAGCTACAGAAGAGGAGGAAATACTCAGGTGCAAGGCTCCACATAAATAGTTTATTTCTCTTTTCTCTTTTCAAGGCAACATTTCAATCTACAAGATCTTCCTCTGGCTCCTTTGCCTGAACTAAATAAACTATTTAGTCGGAGCCTAACAATCTACAGACCTCCTTTGTGTCTTGCAGTGAAATATGAAGCTACAGTCGGCAGGCGGTGAGCTTAGTTTAGCATAAAGACCAAGGTAACAAATTCCACCCGCGAGCACTTTGAAAGCTTACCATTTAATAAGATCTATCGTGTTAATTATTGAGTTTTACAGGTGCTAGTGGATGCTTGCTGTTTCCCCCTGTTTCCAGTCTTTATGCTTACCTAAGCTCACCATCACTCGGCTGTGAGTGGTATTAAACTTATCTAATCCTCATCAAGAAGGCGTTTCCCAAAATGCCAAACTATTTCTTTAACCATCTCACAAACTTAACATCCCTTGTTGCTACTAATAGTTCCGTTGTGATTACCAATCGCTCCAAAAGATGCAATAAAGCCCTCTTTATTTTCAAACCCTAGTATGGGAACAGCACATATATTTTTTACTACTTCATTCATATGCAGGCCTTCAAAGCACCCACTCAGCAGTATTGGTTGGAATCAGAGGAAGCCATATTATAGCCATAAATTGGCCCAGATGGGAGTGTCTTTGGAGACTTCGATTCATCAGAAGGGTGGGACAGGAGGGCTGAGGGGGCAGATCTTAGGTTTCTTATTGATATGCTCATTGCTGTCACTTCTACCAACCACTAGATGGTTCCAGCTAAACAAGCTCACCCCAGCAACTCCAAATTGGCATGTCTGAAACAAGAAAATAGATTTTATCCATTACCTTGCCTCCGCAGTGTGCATTGTGTATGTCATTACCCAGCTCCCATGTATCTAGGCATCAAAGCCATTACAACAGGGAGTGGGAGGATAACTATACTCTCAAACTCTATCTTTTCCATAAAGTCATTTGTAGCAATAGTGTTTCATTCAGGCCTCTGACAGTGGCCTGGAATATTGAAGAGTTTGTGTCATTCTTAAGTACCAAGTATTGTGTGTGTGTGTACACCTGTGTGTACTTGTACTACATGAATACAGATGGTCTATTATGGATGTAGAGAGCACTGAATGACAGCACTTGCTGTTCCCGCAGCCAACAGAGGAACATTTACTGCTACACTGACTGAACTCAGATGGCTAGATGTGAACAAAAGGCTTTCTCCAAGCAGTTTTTAAAGTATCCATTGTACTACGAGTTTAGCAGGCTGGATCTCAGTGCCTAGCAAGGACAAGAATTGAGTGATCATTTCACCCAAAGCTCCTCTGCTTAAAGTCCTTGCATAATAAGTAACTGGTTGGCAAACGATTTGAATGCAAACATTGGCAGTTGCTATTAAGTCTGTTCACCAGGGTGGGTAATTATTCAACGGCATAAACTTATATACGCTGCTGTTGTCTGCCTCAAAAAGGGAACGCTTCAATCACGCCACAGCAGTTCTTATCAATGTTGAGTTTCTTTTGTTGGCCATTCGTTGGAGCAAGAAAGTGCAGCTAGGGGGACAGTAAATGAACTGTCTTCTGAATTCAGCATGTTTATAAGTCCACGTCAAGTTTGGAAATTAAGGCCTACAGGGGAAAATGCCCTTGAAAGTTCATAAAATGTCACTGAGCACATAAAATGCTCCTAAAATGATCTCAATAGGGAAAAAAAAATCTATCCTGTTATATATATTTTAGCAACGTTTATGACAAACAATATGGGCAAAGATTATAGGATCGTTAAAACATTAAGACACTGGGACGCTTTCATTCCCCAGGAGCATTATGTCATTGGTGTCCCCAGCAAACGGCCAGTTTAAGCAACAGCAGCAGAGGATATTTATTGCATAGTAGCACTGGTCAAATGAGGCAATGTGTCTGATACATTATCTTCTTCTCAGGCCCTTAGCTTGATTGTATGGCTTTGATAATATGCACCATGAAATACAATTTATAAATGAAAGGTTAACATCCCTAAGATGGCTCTTGCATTTTTACCCAATCTTGAGGCCGTGTTTTATAGAGGGGGCCTATGTCAAATAATTAAATATGTACTGTATATAGCTTTTATACCTCCTTAAACAAATAAGTGTTTATTTCAACCATCACCTGATGCGGGTCAGTATTCCAGTGGACCACAGCTCATTTGTGCCCCTGGGCTCTAACAGGTTAATCCAGCCCTGCTACTGTGAAGGCAGCAGTATGCTTGCTTGTACGACTTACTGTCAAGCCTGCTTTCATAGAGAAGGGGGAGATGCGATAATTGTATAAATATGGGGAGAACAGTGCACATTATTTTGTTCTATAATTGTATTCTTGGACCTACACTTACCATTGATACATTTTTGAGTGTATCCACTGGTTTTCCACTTAATTTTCACTGTAGTGGTACAATATATTAAGCCCTTTTTCACAAGCATGCCTCAAAGGACTTTAAGGAGAAAGACCCTATCTGGATTTACTGATAAACGCAGTACAAAATGAAGCAATTAGTATGCAGCAACATAAAACAAACAACACAGTAAGCACAGCAAATTGCAAAGTCCTAACAACGCTACCATAACCCAGCCCATACCTTATACTGGGTTCCCAATGGCAGGTTTCTGTATCAATGCCATCTGAATTAAGTCTCAAACTAGACAGCACTAGGGTCAGTCATATGAGTACAGTAAGAATAGATGTTTCATTGTAAAGGTTTTGAGGGTTTCCACTAGAATTTAATTGCAGCAGGATTTGGTGCCAGAGATGAGCAACTGGGGAGGAAAATGCTCTGTTGCTTGCAGATTTTTTTTTTCTTGATTCAGCAAGCTAACAGCATCCTGTAACTGGAGGACATGACAGGGTAGATGAAGGGTGAAGATGCTGAATGATAGAGAAAAAGTGCCCATGTAATGATTTACAACACTCTATATGTCAACACAACCACTCCAATCTCGCTTGAATTGGACCCTGTATGTCGGAACACGTGTAATTTGGTCAAAATGTCTTTTCTATTTTTATTTGATGTTTAGGAAGAAGCATTTTGAGTTGAGTTGGAGGATTATATGAACTGGCAAGATAGAAAAACAGGACTTTACAAAGTGCTTAACAATTAGAGTAAAAGGGTTGCTGATAAATGGTCACATTGAAAGATAAATAAAATGGCAGTGGATAGTAAGGTAAGTTCAGCAATGCATTCTGGGGCTAAAGCCTTAGCTGTAATTTAAAGAATTTTAAAATAGATTCTAAAACAAACTAGGAGTCACTATATTGATGCTTAAGTGGGAGTAATGTGTGTGGGCTGTTTGGTAATGGTAAAAAAGCCTGGCAGCACAGTTTTGGACAAGCATGAATTGTTGGCTTGTAGGGAGTGTGACTTCATTCTCTGCTCAGAATGCCATTACTCTATATCTTTACAAAGCAAATACGTGCTTGCTGCTAATGTCGAGAACAGCCCCTTTTAAGCAGGGAGAGTTTCAGCATATTTATCACACCACCCCTGGAGTTTAAAGTGATTCCCACAACATGAGACTTGCAATACCTGACATCTCAGGCTCAATGCCCATGCCGACTTGCGTGTTGTTGTGTGTGGTCTAACAAGGACGACTGATGTTAGTTAGTTTGAGAGGAAGTCACTTGCGGGAGATACAAGGTCTTCATAGGACTTTGTTAGTATCAAGAGTTGTTGAGTCTCTCTCCCAGTTGCTAAGGAGTCATCAATCCACAAGAGCTGTATCTCAGACCAATGTTTAATCTCTCCACTATCCTGCTCTGTCAGGATAAGTAACAATACTAAGTCTTCATTTGCCTCCTCTTGCCGCTCGCCTCCCTCATAAATAAACTAATTAACTTGGGCAGCTCTGGGTGAGTGAAGGAGACGTAAAGCCGCCCCACACACACAAATATTCACAGGGTTGCACACACCTGGACGTGCACATGTACTCGGAGATATATATCCCGAACACACATGTACTTACGTATTCATTCCCGCTCACTCCTCCTTTCCTTCCACACTGTCAGGTTGTGCGTAGGTCCAGATGAATACAAATCAGCCCTCTCCTGTCTGTCTGGGTTTAGGGGATTGCAGCTCGGGTAAATAACCAGAAACAATGTGCGAACAAATGGAAGAGATATCACGAAGGACCAACAGATACGGGGATGAACAGTTGGGCAGCTCTCCCATGACACCATTAGTCATCAGAGGGAAGAAGATGTGCTGGAAATACTACTTCAACCACAGTGACAAGGGCATGGATGATGATTCTTATCAAACATTAGTTGTTCTCACTGTATGTCCTCATGAATTTAACTGCCATTCACCCAGTACCCTCATAGTCCAGAGTTATTAGATGATTAAGAAAACATAATTTGAATGGAAGAGGAAAATACATGATTAAGGGTCCAACAAGCGCCAGTTGGCCAACCCACCACTTTTTCCAGACTGAAATGAACTCTAACTGTTGAATGGATTGTCATGACATATTGTACATAAATTCATAATCCCCAGAGAATGAATCATAAAGACTTTGGTGATGCCCTGAGATTTCCTCTAGCGCCACCATGAGGTTGACATTTCTGCTTCAGAGTGAAATGTTTCCACAACTATTGAGTGGATTGCTATGCAATTTTGCATATGCATAAATGTGTCTTTCAGGATGAATCCTATGGCTTTCGTGATTCTGACTTTCCATCTAGTGCCATCATAAGGTCAAAAAAAGCAACATAATTTGTCCAGTACATTGGTTAATACCTGCAAAACCAATTGCCTTCAGCCTCAGCTGAGCTTTTTGCTGCTAATTAGCAAATGTTATTTTTCTAACATGCAAAGCTAAGTTGATGAACATGGTACCATTATTAACATTATACCCTCTAAACATCGGAATGTTAGCATTCTGATGTTAGCATTTAGCTCAAAGCACTAGTGTGCCTATGTACAGCCTCACAGAGGTTGTGGGTTGTAGTCAGGTGTCACATTCTAATAAGTCACCCTTTATTTAAATAATAATAATATATAAATATATTTTATAATGATGAAATAAGAACAACTTGATTTGTATTTGTAGCTCTTTTATTCAATAGGAAGATCACGCCACTGACCTCTGACCACCTGATAAGAGAGCTGCAGGGCATCTGGATCAAAATCCTTTAGTTTATTCCATCATTTATTTATACAGTGGTTATTTTCCAAAGGGTCAGAGGTCAAACAGTCTGCTGAAGCAAAAAGAAAAACAAAGTGTCACTTGAAGCTTAACAGCAGCCAAAGAAATTCTTTTCAATATTCTTCTTAATGTCTTATACAGCATTAGTAAAAAAAAATTATTTACGATGAACTAAACCATTACTTTGAAGTGATTTATCCTTTTTAAAGAGGGATTTAGTAGAAAGTGATACCAGTCATTGCATGAACAGATAATGACTGCAATACTGTATATTCCCTCATGATACTGTTTGTACCTTTTCAGCAAATCGCTTCCTCCACATCTACCAAAGGCTCAAAAATAACTTCTTCTCCTCCTCCAAACAGATATTACTGTATACAAAAAGCCAATCTATTGCAGAGGAAGAGGAAGAGTGCAGAGGAAGAGGAAGAGTGGGGGAAAGGTAATCCATTTTAATAGAGCTGTCTCTGTATTATTGGCAACTTTCCCTTCGTGCACCTCTTTTGAGTTTTCATATAAGACACTACATGCAGTAAGACTGTGTCAGCACAATACTGTAAATAATAAAAGAGCCACAGTAGTGATAGGAAACTGCAAGTCTTGAAATAGCTTTGAGGGGAGAGAATATTTATTCACTTTAATGATCAAGCACTTTATTGACTTTTTGGAAAATCCAATATTCAGCCTGCAAGCCAGGGATAATCTTTCTCATCGCACTGCAATTTCATGATGGTCTCTGGGACTATAAGCATTTATAACCTTCGAACAGACATCACACGCAGGCACATACAGACATCTTCACAGACCTAAACGTAGACAATGATGTACTTTATATGTACTTACGTGCACACATAACTCACGCAAGCCTTTAATGTGAGTCATAGATAACAAATAAATGTCCGTCATGAGTCATCTGTACCTGATTACTTTCTGTCATCACATTTTCAGGAGCGACAGCATGCAGACGAGCACCAATGCATGATGTTCATATACACTCATATACATATGGCTGTGTACATACTCACATATGGAAACTTAAACCTGGTCTCTGGTCACACCTGGCTTTCTTTCTCTTGTTCCCAATGTCATATGCTGTTGGCCCCTCATCACACTGCAGTAGCCAAGGATGAGACAAAACATGATTTTGTCTGGCAGCCAGTTTCTGGCACTGCATTGATACATGGTAATCCAGCTGTCAGCGGGGAGCTGGGGGTTGGGGGTGGCGGGGTGGCGTTGGGGGCTGCAATAGGGAAGAGAAGATGAACACAACGAGAGAAACAAAGACAGGAGGATGGAGAAAGTAAAATAAATAAGTGGAAAACTGACATGTGGAGCACCATCAAGGAATGCAGTGAAGAGCTGGCTTTGCAGAAGTAAAGTTTGCACATAGGCTACAACAACCTGCTAGTAAAAGAAAAGTCTAATTAGATTGATATTAACGTGGCTATAATCAATATTATTATTTTATAATATATTATACATATATATTACGTATTAATAGATCACATGACGACTTATATAGTATGAGGGGTTGCTCGTAGTGATGATCCAACAGAGAATTATCAGCTGTTCTTTATGTTATTGTTTTCGTTTTACAGCTGTAACTTTACTGTTTTGGTTGACTCAAACCTAGGGTGACCAGATTTCCCGGAACTAAAACCGGGACACTTTGCGCGTGACCGTAGTGCTTGTGCACGCACACGCTTTTTAAAGTGAACATGTGCCAGCCCAGGTCAGACATAGACACAGACAGATTAGACACAATTTTGCCAACAACACACATAGGCCTACTGCTCACAACGTAATGGGGTAGCTCAGTTAATATTAATGAATTTTCTTGGTATGTAGCCTACATATCTAAGAAATAATATTTAAAGACATTGAGTGAGTTTCGTGTGGGACCAACTTTATTTTTCAGAATTAAAGCATTCTTTTGGAAAATGCACCCACTGAACTTGTGAAAAACTTTGTGAAAAGGTATTTTTCATTGCATAGCACTAAACAAATTATTTGGAACTGCTGCCACAGGCTTGAACTAAAGTTATGGTAACACTTTACGGTAAGGGTACATGAATTATGAATGCATGCATGAATTCATGATTTGTGCATTACTTCATTCCTTTATATCTTATGAATCATCAGGAATTGACATGTTTATAGCCTCTCATTCATGACCTCATGCATGAACAACACATCAACTAAAGCTTTAGGTAAGGTGGGTACATTATTATGCACGAGCACAAGTTGTGTTCAAATCAGAATTTGCGCAGTGATGACCACATTTTTTTTGCAGAAAAAGCAATAATCTTGATCATGCTTAATAATTCATAATGATGTGCCCATGTACCTAATGCTTTAGTTGTGTTGTTCATGTATGAGGACACGAATGACAGACTATGAAGTAAGTAAGTAAACTTTATTTATATAGCACCTATCACAGACAGAGTCACAAAGTGCTTTACATGCAGCAAGTTTAACAATTTAAAAAAACATCATACAAACATAAAAACAATGATAGCTCAGTCAAGTGAAAGCTTGTCTGAATAGGAGTGTCTTCAGCTGTTTTGTAAAATAAACGATAGAATCGGTCACACGCAGCGACAGGGGCAGGGCATTCCACAATTTGGGAGCAACTGCCTGAAAGGAGCGGTCTCCCCGAGTTTTAAGGCGGGTTTTTGGGACCATCAGGAGATTTTGACCTGAGGAACGAAGCGTGCGGAAAGAGGAGTAAGGGGTCAACAAATCAGCGATATATTTCGGCGTCTGTCCATGTAGTGCTCTAAAAGTTAAAACTAAAATTTTGAACACGTCAATTCCTGATGATTCATGGGATATTAAGGAATGCAGTAACACATAAATCATTAATTACATAATGCATAATAATACATAGGCCTACATCAATGAATTCATGATAATTCATGTACCCTTACCGTAAAGTGTTACCAGTGTTATTCTAACCAACAACACACACACACACACACACACACACACACACACACACACACACACACACACACACACACACACACACACACACACACACACACACAAATGTAATCTCATTTGATAGAGCAGATAGCTTCCCTATTGGAAACATTCATACAGTATTTGTTAGAGGAGTGAATTTCCTCAAGAATCAATTTTTTGGCTGAAAGCCTAGGCTACTGTGAAATTGCGCACAAATTGTGCTGGCTGCACAGATTATGAAGACGCAGACCACTACGATTGACTGACACACACAGACATTGTTAAAATCATACGCTGGACGCTTTATTAGTCTTTCTACATGGGTTTAGTTAATGATCGGGCTATAATTAGACCACGTCGGCTATGTAATCGCTGACAACCGGGACAAGCAGTTTTCAGCAAAAAAGCTCAGAGAAACTCACTGTACCCTAGCTGCTCACCACCCAATGGCATATAGACAAAGTTAGCAATTTGCTGGTAGACAAAGTGGAGCATTCAGCAGCTAAAGAACAAGATATTTCCCTCACCAGATGGTGTAGACCAAAAACAAAGATAAAAGGAAAGTGTAGGCTACATTAGACTTACATTCATCAGGTGCACACAAACATGACTCCAAATGAATGCTAATATTAACTGCTGAATGTGTAAGCAGGCAACGGTTTGCTAACAGGTTCACCAACTTAAAAGATAATTGAATGTTGTGTTTAGCTTGTTTCTGCTGCCCCTATGTGGCCCAATAAATCTGTCATTGCAACCTTAAACTGAGAGGTTTAAAATTTTTAGTTCAACATGATCAAATAAGCTACAAATTGTAGCTTACAAATTTGTTAGCTGAGACAACATTCTTTCACACTGTTAGCTAGCTAACAATAAAGCCGTCTAATTTTGTAATCACTGCTATTGTTAGCAAAGTTATTTCCCACGAAACAAGTTATCTAATGTGCAAATCATCTGTTCATATAGAGTCTAAATAAACAGATGATCTATATTATAGACCATTTACTTTTAGTTAAACCAGTTCCCAGCTAAACTCTTTGTGGATTTGTTGTTGAGACAGCAAAGTTTGACATGTAGAAGTGCAGTCAGCTGTTCACTGATGTTACTTGTTACCCCTCACTGACGTTCAGGCATGGAGGAGCCCACTTCCATGCTTGTAATTGTTTTGCACATAGACACCACAGAACATGATCCTGGAACCCAAGGTTTGATTATTAGCTGAGCAGGCAAGACCAATTCATCAGCATCCCATGACCATCAGGAGTGCTGAACGATTGCCAGTAACGCATTTGTGTGCAGATAAATTTGAGATATTCCATTAATGTCAGTTGGAATATGTTCAGCTCCTGTGTTCACCAACCCCTGTTATAATACCAATCACACAGCGGTGCATAAATGCAATAAATTATCCTGCTATGATAGTGAGAGAAGCTATCAGGAGATGAGCTGTCTGTACGGATGAAATATCTCCAGTCTCAGTATTGATGATGTATTGATTTTGCAGTTAGATGCTGAGGTTGATTTGATGGCAAATGTCCAGTGAAAGCTTTTCAATAAAGATTCTTGAGCAAATTATATTTCTCTTAAAACACTTAATTCTAAACTCACGCCTTAACCACAAAAGACTATCAAGCCAGTCAAACGAAAGTGTAGAAATGGGCAAAGCACATGCTTAATTGTATGCAATGTGGTTAACAGGCCTGTATAATACACCTCATGTGAATAAATGATCCCTAGAGGAGCTATCTAATCAGGCCCTGCACTCAAGTTGGACATTACTAAATAAGTGTTTCTGCCCTGTTGCAACCAATTCTTACATTGACATTTAATTAATTCAGGCCCATATCTCACTGTTAAAGTCTGCACACATTGTCCTTTGATCTATACTTACTATCTTACTTTAATTCTCAATTTATGATTTAATTGTTGTGTATCTCTGATTCCATATTAGACCCAAATCTACTTTTGCCATTTTAACATCCTTTAAGACAATAGTATATTGCATTTGGTGTTGCTGTCTTGTCAAAACCATGTAATTCCAAAAAAATTTATGAATTATATAATGCACCTTTCCCAGCAGTTTTCATTTTTGTGACAATGCATTTTTCATATAATCCAATGGGTTTTTAGGATATTTTTTTAACCCATGAAGGAACACTCCACATCAACTGGATGGCGATGATGTTGAAATACAGTATGATCTGTCAATCAGCTTGCTTTATCAATTATGTGATTAGTTAGCGGTTTTGTTGTCCACAAATTGTGTAGTTGGAAAAGTACTTGACCTGTTGGATATTTAAACGGGTCAGATGCAACTACAGGGTTAGTTATGATGTGAAAGGAGGAGTGGTGGTTGAGGTTAGGTAGCATAGATCTATAGAAAGCCTATAGGTGGGATAATCCAGGAAACTCCTGTTGAGGTGATGTCTGTGTCTACCTTGTTGCCCAGTTTCAGTGTAAATGATTCAAACATATTTGTGTCAGAATGTATTCTGATATATCAAAAGATTTTTATGACATGAAAGCATGGTTGTTGTGTTCAAATAAAAATGAAAGGAAAAAGTCAAACTCTTCAACTGAAAAGTTAAATCCAGTCAGTCAGATTGAAAGATGTTTTCTTTTCATGCTGCGTTTGCCATGTTTACTCTAAGGATAAAACTCACTCTGCATGACATGGCTGTACAGATTTGAAAGTTTTCTGTGTACCCTGATGTTCTTGCTGTAGTAGTGGAACACATTTGGCATTCACACATACACTTGGCAGTACTTAACTCCCCATGCACACATATTGAGCAGCACCCAAACAAGTGGTAGTGGTGGAAATCCTGAGGCAATACCAAACAAACAAGAGCAGCAACATTTGCGACATGTTGAACTGTCTGACAGTCTGTATACTAATAACTTAAATCAATATGGGTCAGGTCAGAGCAATTATAATGACAACTAATATTTGGAGCGTTGTCTGCACTAGACAGTATGGCTCCATGTCCAGAATTAGTGCAGAAGCAGCAGCATGTAGCATTAACAGCAGTGTTGTGGAGCCCTGAGGAGGGCACTGTGGATACGTGGACAGAAACAGACAAGTCTGGATTTAAAGGATACAGTTAAGCAGCACAGTTGATCTGATTGAAGCTTTGCTCTAATAGGGGCCATGGGATTGACTGATTATACATATTGATAACTTCCTCTTGCTCAAGGGAAAGCAAAATGAACATTGTATATGGGCAATAAATACACACAAAGGATGGATATTATTTTCAAAGACAATACAAATAATATACAAATTTCTGCCATGTATACTTGCTAGTCTAAAGGTTGAAAATAGTTACTGTATAGCCTATGTTGTTTGATACTCTGACATAACTGTCTGTCTGTCTACAGAAAGGTGTGTGTGTGTGTGTGTGTGTGTGTGTGTGTGTGTGTGTGTGAGAGATATCGAAGCCGATTGGAAAGACATCTAATCAATACATGAAGTGCAGGGCAGATAAGGAGCAGATACTCATTTATGAAGGTGTCACATGTCATGTAATATACAATATTAATGATTTTGAGTTAACAGTCATGTACAGCACCATCATGGAATCCATTGACAAGAAAAACAATGACTGGCTTGTTAAAGAAAGATACAATAAATAATGATTTATGTAGTGAGATCAGTTCAGTAATAGTGACAGTTTTTTTCAACATTTAGTATAACATGACATAAAATCATCCTGTCTTCATTCTGTGCTGTGAATATTTATTCTTATGATATTCAAGATGTTGGGGGAAAGGAAGTGGTGAGTGTTACTAGCATGTAGAAAACACACCGTGTGCATGTGAAGGAAAGACAGATGCGGAATGAGATGGACAACTAATCAATAGATGGAGTGGAGAGCAGATGAAGAGAGCAGATATTCATTTCTGAAGTAAATATCCCCATGCTTCTTGTGACCAATTGAGTGTGTGATTGATTATTAAGCATACTCAGAGGAGACTCTCAGCAACGTTGTGCAAGAGCCACAGTGAGACTATACTGTTCCTGTCCTTGGTCCAGAGGCAATGTAGAAAATGAATATTTTCTACTGTATGAACCTATTCATATTCTGGAGGTGGAGCTCACAGTTGTTTAAGCTCTGGGTAACACACTCCCTGCTTAAAACATCTCCCTTTCACTCATGAAGGATATAGAGTATTTTGCTATCATATTACATTTTGCCAGGTTAGTTGCTATAATCAGTATATTGATATTGAATCAAATAACTAAGTGTATTTGAAGGGACTGGCAGTCACTTGAAGTGACGAACCCCGAAAAAAAAAATTCATTTCCCAACTCTGCAGTTCCTCTCAGCCTTTATAGCATCTTTCAGATCATTGTTTTGCAGCCTGCAACTTTATTGTTAAAATTCACTCTCACCATGGACACAGCAGGCAGCTATTTTAATCAAAAAAGTTACAAAACTAAACTAATTGAACTAAAAAAACAGAAGATATTTTGCTAAGGAGTTGGTGGAGACCAAAACAGAGCTAAAAGGAGAGTGAATATTACACTTTGGTTCATTGGGTGGCCAGAAACATGACTCCAAAAGGCAACTGTTTGCTAACAGGTTTGCCATGTCAATGTGATATGTCAGTGTTGTGTTTACAGCTTGTTTCCGATGCCACCAAGTAGCCAAAAAAAAAAATCAACAATCAGTTAAGGCAGGCTTAATATATCTCAAATGTCTGCATATGAGGCATAATTTGACAACGTATCCTCTAGGGCTGTTGAAATTCGTTCCATCGCGATGCGGACCTGGACGATTCTGCATTGATGCAGTGACAGACCATAACAGTGACAGACCATAATCGATTATTGATATATATATACTGATGTTACGTGTTGATTTTCCGGTCGTTGCTTTTTTAGTTTTTGCCTTTTGTCTTTTGTCTGCTGTGTTCAGACTCCGCTACATTCAGGAAGTGTCTTTTTTAAGAGCAGATACAATAAAAATGGGAGTTCATGTATATCTGACTGCTTGAATTTGTTGATGAAAACCATGTGTAGCAATATATAATAAAATTGAGGAGGTGACGCATGATGCATCGGGATATTGAAACAATTTGAATCGTTCACAGGATAATCGTAATCGAATCGACCAGTGAAGATTCAGACCCCTAGTATCCTCATACAATGGTTCGCATGATATCTACAGCGGTCCCCTGGGTGAAAGTCCTGTGTTTGTTTGACATCCTCCCCGACCTCCATTCTACACGGAATGTGTCGCTGTGGAGGCCTGCACGTCCTGGCTCACGATTATGTGGGTTATATACAAATAATACAGTGCTTTACTTTTTGTAGGTATAATAAAACATAAACCCACAGTTCATAGCACAGTCATACTGTAGTTTTAAAGCCCAAAAGCACACAATATTCCTTGAGATTGTAATGTAATGTAGGTGTAGATACACAAATAAATTAAAAGTAACAGGATCGTGTAATGAACATTTGACGAATGATGCTGAACGTAAGAAATATCGATTACCAGAGAGGGAAGATAAGGTGGAAAAAATGTAATATGATTGCAGTGTATATGGGGATGTTAGAATAGTGAGACATAAGATCAAATAAATAACTTTAAAGCAACCAATTCCAGCCATCCAGCCTTGATCCTTGTGCAATTTAGTGTAGTGAATGATGCCTCTTTCTCATTACGTTATCATTAAGTGCACAGAAGAAAAGGCGAGGTCTTTATAGTTTGGACCACAGTAGGTAACAAATCATTGTGCACAACTGGGCAACTCTACCAGCAGAGATGCTTTTGAAGAACTGCATTTTATAGGTTTCATACTAAAAGAGGAATTCAAATTGGTTTTTAACTTTACCCTGCAGGCATAAAAATAGGTCAGTGTATACTGTACCTTTTCTGATATTTCTAAGGGCAATATTCTCTTTTGAAAGTCTTGGTGGAACCTGAGGACATGAAAGCAACTCATTAAAGAACCAGATTTTTCACTGGATTTATGATATATCAGGAGTCTCTTTCAGGTTGAACATCTAATTAGAGTTCTTTCTAGGGAAGTGCCATACTGCAGGAATGACTAAAGACAGGAATACTTCAGCTAAAACAGGACCTGGAAATGGAGATTTTGGAGCAAGAAACATGGACAGTCTCGACAGATTCTGTCCTGGCTGGCCTCAGTTTTCTGGCTTGATATTTGAACAAAATGAAAAATTTTCCTTTTTCCTTTTTTGACCAGCAGAATCCTCAAAAGGAATCTGTCATTTTCATCCAGGTATGAATCCTGGATGAATACTAGATTATTCTTTCAGTAAGGCAGCTTACAACAACGTGGTGTTCACTGTGACATAAAAAAACTAAAGTAGACAGAGATGTGAGAACAGATGATGCTCACACAGGTATAGTACACATGCAGGCACAGACAGATCTGTGCGTGTGTATGCACATGTACACGCACACAAGGTATTTTAAGGCAACGTCTTTGTTTTTTAGAAATTAACACGTCGAAGCTGGCAAAAAATTGCCTGGGGATTTGGAATCAGAGCAACGCCTGGAATTGATTCTGATGTTTGTCCACTCTCTCTGCATCCAAATGAGGACAGGAAACACATGCAAATACTGACAATGCATCCAAGATAGTCTCAGCACTTATAAGCCTTAACATTATGGCTATGTGTTTGTTGAAGTGCACAGAGTATGTATAAGAATGCAAATCACTGGTTCAGTTTCATAGACATGAATGGGGTTACAGAACCTTGTTTTGTTCCTCTTTTACTGCTTCCATTCAGTCCTCTGCTAGCTCATGCCTCCTACATACTGGATACTCTGACCACAGTGACACTGTAAAATACGAATTCACCTTAAATACCCAGTAAAAATGATTTTTTTTTTTTTATCAGTGAACCTGACATTTAAGTAGTTAAAAAAAATGAAAAGAGGGCCAAAAATTGACAAAACCCATTCCTAGAGGGAGTTTGAACTCAAAATGTTGTTCTTTAAACACTTTGAAAGGTGACGTACCCAACCTGCACACGTGGGCATGACATTTTGATTGACATCCCTTAGCAAGCTGTGTGGGGAGTTTGTTTCCAAAGTGATGTGGATTCAATGCTTTAGTTCATCTGTTGTGTGCTTACAATAAATACATGTCTTATATCACCGTGTCTCTCAACTCCACCTCTACTTTTTTATACTCACCAGGAAAAAAAATACGTACATTGTATATGGATACTCCGTCATACCACTGCTGAACCATTTAAGAAGGGAATGAAACATTGTTCTCAGAAGACAAAAAAAGACAGAAAACATACCCATTTCAGGAAAGTCACAGAATGATAAAACAGCACAGTGTCTGAGTTGCACTTGGGTACATTTTCATTACAGCAGGGGAAAATTGCCAGTGCCAACGGCCCTTTCATTTAAAGATATAAACCACGAGGGATCTAACAGATGTCAACATTTTTACACGAAACTCTGAGCTTCTGTCGAACATTCCATCATCTGCGAAACAATAAAAAAGTACCGATTTGGCACAGACCCACGGAGAACTTGCAGTTTTGCAATGAGCCAGCCACATTCCATGTCAGGCATTGTGACCATCAAGTCGGACGATTAAGTTCTTCCTATTGTGAGATCACTTATGCAGCATTGCTTGCACTGTTGAGAAGTCCCTTTTCATGCATATTTATATACATGTCATGCTCTGATTGTGAGTGTACAATTTACATATGCCTTGCACATTGTCACTCCTTGTCTTCCTGTTAGTTGGCTGCAAATCTTCATGATTACACATTTATTTGCATCCATTAGTGAGGTGATTCTGAAATGGTTCTCTAATGGCATACACTCATGTAGCTGCATGACCCCCTGAATACCTATTATGTGGTCCCCACATCTTTGCCCATTTTGTACGTGCCACCTTTAATCACATACATCATGTTTCCATTCAGATGGTACAGAGAGAGAACACCTTAGCCAAGTGCTGTGTCACAAACCCCTCCCCTTGAGCATGTTTTCCCTGTCTGTCTGGTTTGTTTTTGTGTTCTGTGTTACATTCCTGAACGTACCCTGTTCCGGTTGCCGGGCAACGAGTGCAAGGCGGGAATTCCAGGATCGTCTGAACCTGCTCTCACCTTTTCCTCATCAGCAATCTACACACCTGGTCCTGATCATCATCACAACACTATTTAAGCTGTGAGCTGACATCCAGTCCTTGCCGGATTGTTAGCCATACTCGTATGTTGTGCTTGCGTGTCAGCCTAAATCGTTTGCTAGTCAGTCTTTGTTTGTTTATGCTTGTTTGCTTAACTGTTCCTCTGTCTTCAGTACCTTCACCCTGGAATTCCCTTCACCCCTGCCTGGCAACTAGAACCATCTACTACGTTGTTCCATCAAGACCCCTGCCCACCAGTACTCACCTCCCAACACGTACGTCACCACCATCAGCATTCCATCACCCGTATTCACCTGTCTACACGTCTGGCATTACCTTTTCAGTTATATTTTTGTCATCATTGAATACTCACCTTTTTTTCACCACCTACCTTGTCCTGGTTTGCATTTGGGTCCAGAACCTGAGAGGTGTCCGTGCCAATCTGTGCTTTAATTTCCCATTCTCAGCAGGTGTTTTACGGCAGTTCGTGAAATGGTCACGTTATTTTTAATCTACTGATTTGTGTACACGGACATGTTTATGTTTTTTTTTCGTGGTGGTCAGTATATAATGGGAAGCATCTATACAGAGGTTGGGTTTAGGAAGAGAAGAACGGGGAAAGGACACGTCACATGCGGGACACGATCCCCGGTCTCCGGGGTGAAAGTCCTGTGTTGTTTGACCCACCCTACCGTAGTCGTGCTGTGATCACGAAAGGTGCTTCTCATTGAAATACATTACTTTAAAAAACGTGCTGACCACCACGAACAAAATGAGATAAACGTGTCCGTGTACACGAATCAATAGATTAAATAACAATGGCGATTTCACAAACCGCAGTGAGACTGGGTTGCGTATATAATGCTGTTGTATGTTGTGCTTGTGAGCAGAGCGACGGTGTGATGGTGCCTACCCACGACTGAGCTGTAATGACATCACGGTCAACTGACTGGCTCAAGCGTGTGTGGCCATGCAGGGGACAGGAAGCAAGACACGGTGACACTTAAAAGACTACTCACTTTGTTGAGCATTCAGCAGTGCTTTGGGTCGTCTGTAACATCAGAGCTGTTGTTGTTTGGAGCTGAGATACACTTCTGCGTTTTTGTTTCATTCGTCTCGCAGATAGCAGCCTCAGCTACCCGTGGTTGAGCTTTTTTTCACAGCTACAGTGAAAGTCCATTACTCCCTTGCAATGTTAATCTCAACACTTCCTGCTGCTGTTTAACAGTAAAAGCCTTCCAGTGGTGCAGTACAGAGTTTAGCTCAGCATAGGTATTCAGCCCAGGGAAAATCTGCCCATATTGTCTTTTTCTTCTTATCTATTACTTCTTTCATTGTTATGCAGGTTACTGCCTCTTATGTCTCATTTTCTGCAATCTTCTAAAGCTTTTGCACATTTTGAATCACATAGTTTTTGCTGAATATGTTGTCGGGATTGTTGGTTGAGTATGTTTTATAACCTTCGTTTAGTATATTATTAATATTTAGTTCTTTGATGTACGCCACTACTTGCTGCAATATAACAGAGATTAATGTTGTTTTCATTGCATCAGATCGTATCAGAAATAATCAAAGTCTGAATAGTGAAAGCTATAGAACATGGGTTGTTTTTTTTGAAAATGAAAAGAACATAAGCACAAGAAAATTCAGAACAATCTAAAGAGTAAAGATTTGGAGAAAATGAAATGGAACATGAACTTCAGTTGTACATATGGCAGGGCTCACATTTTGTAAAATTCCTCTCCCTGTGATCATTCACAGACGTAGACATGTCAGTGTCTTAAGTTGAATTGAATGACCTGATTTGGTCTCTAAGTACGGAAAAAAAAAAATAATTGTGTGGATGCTATGCAACTGTTTAAGTAACACTGTATGCCAGGCTTTTATGCACCCATTCTGTTGCAGGCTGCTTTTCAATATAACTACTAATTAGGCAAAGTGTTCAGAATGAGCTGTTAATAAATTGTTGTAAAAAAAGAACTTACTCAAAGACAATTGGACCCCTTTCTGCCCTTCCCGTATCTTTGCAATTTCCTCTAAGGAAACAAGGTAAGCCTAGCCCTACATTTTCTTCAAGCTAGCACCTTTTATTAGGCTACTGTTAACTATTACTTTCATTCATTATTAAGTCGTTCTTTATGTACAGCCTGTTGCTATTTCTTCCCCAGTTCATATTTTTTTAAAAAGTGGTTAAACAGCGCCACCCGCATTGTAACAGCTGGTAAATCTCAGTGAGTGTTGTGGTAAAAAAGGGGTATTGCACACGAAAAACCCGAAGGAGAGAAGCCAGATGAAATTGATATCCAGAGATAAATGTTTGTGACACACAAACTTTGTGTGTCAAACAGTAAGATGCGGCCATTTTATTGACCCTGTAAATGGACAGTACTCTGGACAACAAAACTGAAGTGAAGTTTGAAAGGAGTTGGACTCTGCCTTAACTCCAAGATTGTTTAAAAGTTAACAAACCTACATGACTGAAATTATACAACCGGGAGAGTTAGCTTGTTTTCCACTAACGTTACTGACATTAGCTAACGTTACTTTTAGTTTGCTAGCACATGCAGCGTTGGAGGGTGGAAATGACGATGTCTGTCAACAACGCCACAAAACTACCATGGCAGCACCAAGTGCAGAAGTTACTTGGCATGGCTATTTTGACCACTTCGCCTCCATGAATGGAAGAAGAGACAACTTTAACTTCAAAGGTGAGTTTTTTTGTTTTTGTTTGCTCTGCTCGCTGGTGGTTTAGCTAGCTAACTGTTGACATGTTGAAGGTGTACTGCTCTACACAGACACAATAAGCAGGAGGCAAAACACCAATTTGGTATTAATTAACTTAGTTTTTAATTTACCTGTTGACTGTGTAATTTGTGAATGTCTGCATGTGTTTACTAGAGGGCCTGGCACAAGTAGTGGCTTGTTAGTAGTTTTTAAGTTATGTTTTTGCAGTATCATGAGTAATTAGCAATTACCTCTGTTAGGTCTTGTGGACTATTTTTTTTTTTTTTTTTTTTTTTTGTTTGCTCAGCATATAGGTAAAATGAGTGTAAGTCATGTATTCAATACATGCATTGGTACTTTTTCATGTGAACATTAACTTTAAAAATCTGTGAATGAATAGTGTGCTTTTCAGCATTAAATACCATGTATCAAGAAAAGTCTTGTAGAACTTAAGTTCAGTTCAATTTTATTTATATAGCACGTTTAAAAACAACCATAGTTGACCAAAGTG